>NC_071259.1:11466863-11689363 GCF_023375685.1 Ictalurus furcatus
GTAGGCTGTTGCCATGGTTTCACTGGTAGTGCCAGGCCTGCTGCAATAGGGCCACACAAACGAGACAGCTAGCTACAGAACATATGTAACATTACCCATTTGCTCATAAATCAGATGACTTCTAGCTAAGGATGAGATATTTTGCCTATTTCTTTGAACTACAAATCAAATGTATTCCTGCTCAAAGTAAAATTCTAGAGAGAAATGCTTGTGAAATGCATCCACTGTGTTGCAGTGCATCACTACTCTCTACTAGTTTCACATGTTCTCTGTGTTCACATAGGTTTCCTCCCAAACCCTACAGTATAAACATGCATGTAGGTGAATTGACTACTCTAAAATGTCCATAGTTGTGAATGTGTGTGTGGGCGCCCTGGTGCCCTGAGACGCACTGGCATCCCAATCAGAGTGTTCTCTTGCTCATGCCACAGTGACCCTGAACAGGATCAAGCAGTTACCGAAGATAAAACAAAAAGATCTGTGTGTATTTTCATTATAAATATGTAGTGATGCCTTATGGCCTACTTAATATATTTGTCCACTTTTACATAATAAAGTATAAAGAGATATTATAAATGGGTGCTAAATTACTGATGGCATTTTGATTTCAATCTCCAGGATGCATACAACTTGATCCTCATAGAAGGAAGCTTAATTGGAGAGTTGATAATCTATTAAGCAGGCCTTCAAAGAGTGATGGCCCTGACTGGAAGGAGCCCAGTATCCCTTCCTAGTGCACACCTCACATATTTATTATAAGAGTGTGATAATTATAGAAAAAAAAAATCATAAATTTATGTGTCCCTTTGAAATTCATGAGGAAAAAATACAGTTTGCCTCACCTCATCTAATATAATTGTAAAGCCTCTCTGTGCCTCTCTGTGGATGGTATTTCTATATATTTTTTTCATATTAGTTTTTGTCTCTTGTGTTTTGTTGTGCTACTTTTTTTTTACTACCATTTAATGCGCCAATGCTCTGTTTGGTCCTGCCTATTTTGTTGACTGTTGCATATCTCTCTGTCTTAGGATTCCTGCTTTGCCTTCAATAAACTCTGAATCCTGCACCAGTTTAATTGCTTTGACTGTTACTTATTCAACTGTATACTTTAAAGCATTGCCAAAATTCTTCTACCATACATCAAGCAATATTTGCGTTTCTCTCATTTTATGTAGGTGTCACTTATGAATTTTGTGTTCCTGGCATCATGGACATTTGCTGTCCCATATGCAAGACTGCGGCCAATGGCCTCCACTGTGTCTTCTGTCTGGGCCTGTGTGATGGTTGTGTGTAAAATGATGTATCAGTTGAAAATCATCAAACCAGCAGAATTTTCTGTTAAGTGCACCACTGTGAGTTTCTTTAGTTGTTTTTGCTTTCTAAATAAATTGGCCTGCTCTTGGCTTACTTCAGAACATACCAGTACTAGAGTATAACAAATAATGTCAAATACTGCAAAAAGAAGGACTTCTACCTTTTTCATTCTGTGCATTTTACATGTCTTGATTTTCTATAATTAAACACACTGGCTGTTTCTTTTAAGGATTTGTTGATTTCTAATCAGAGCTGGTATGGTGGGAATGTGACACAGCTTTTGCAGAAGTCTGTTTTGTATATTGAACCTGTGGATCCATCTCTGTGGGTTGGCAGTCTGAGAAAATGTGGGGATGCCATTCTGCCTTGCCTACAGGTATGCTGCTCAGTATTAACATACAGTATTTTAAAACAAATATGTGGTAACATAAAGCACCACTATGAAGCAAAACACAACCACTTATTTATAGCCATGAACAAATCATAAATGGTTAAGCATTAAAAGGTAACTGTTGTCTCAGTTCAATGATGTAGTTGCTTATCAGGTCCTTTATAAGTAGTGAAATTTATGTATCTGGACCCTCACATATCTTACTTGAATACCCTTGCCTTAATGACTACATTTACATGCACATCAAAATTCCGATATTAATCAGAATTTGGAAATATTTAAATTATATTGAGTCATGTAAATGCCGCAATCTGATTGCCGATTCAGATTAAGGTAATATTCTGATTCCCCAAATTCTGATTCCAATATTCCCCCTGGAATATTCTTGTTTTGCTAGGAATTGTGGGTGCTAACAGCTTAACTGTAGGCTAGGTGTTTAAGAATGGCAACTCAGGCATATTTACAACAACCAGGTATACAGAAATATTCTGATGTCTGTAAGCATATAAATGTCGTATTCGGAATATGGCTGCAACCTGAATATAGACCTTAAACAGAATTCGATGTGCATTTAAATGTAGTCATTCATCATGTACTAGCTTTTACTACTTATTCCGAACACCAGCAAGTGAAATTTTATGACCTTATGTTATGCTGTTCTTATACTGTGTGAATGTGTCTGCAGAATCATTTATTAATACTGGGCCTCCTTGTGTTTGACGTGACTGTCCATCGGCACCAGCTTTACCACTGTCTCCATTTAAACTTAAAACCTGCTCCCAAAGGCACTATTTTCAACAATGTAACATGGCAACACTTGGATCATGGCATCCTGCCCTGCCTCAAATACTTCTGCAATTATTTTTTCTATAAGTTTGGTCTTGAGGTACAACAAATGTTTATGTGACCTTAGAATACATCTGAATACTTCTATAAGCATTGATGTTGAGGCAATGATTTTAATCTGTAACCCATACGTTTCTGTGTTAGATATCATTTGTAGTGGCAGTGAATGTGATTGGACAGCGGATGGATTTCTTTGCCCTTCTGCACTCTTTTGCGCTGATCACAGTTCTGGGACGTCGACGCAGGAAAGCTATTGGTGAAGTTTGGCCCAGATACTGCTGCTTTACTGCCAGCTTAATGGTGTTCCAATATTTGCTCTGTATCGGGGTGCCTCCTGCACTCTGTACTGGTACGTCACACAGTATTTATTAAGAAGCCACTTTTCTTTAACGCACACAACAGTGCAACTGCAGAGCAATGGTGTAAAATGTCAGGCTTATAAATAACTTAATTTTAGGGGTGAAATAGCACTAACAACCTCATGATATGATAAAAGTACAACTCAAAATCATGGTTTGTTGTATGTAATGATATTATTTGTTTAGAGAAATTGATTTTTTTTTTAATTGTTAAGCTTTTAGAAGTAACTTTCTGTAGTTAAATCAAACCATCAAAATGATAACTATTTTACATTTCCTCATCACAAGGAAATCATAAGGGTCATCCTTAGGAGACATTATGGGTAATCACTGAGTAATTGTGTTGTAATAAAGAAACATTCACCTTGAAATACAGTAAATGTAATATTCTGTAAAAATAGTTCTCTGCTCTCTACAACATGCTGACAATAATTTATACATTGTTCTGCAGATTATCCTTGGAGGAAAGGCTCAAAGGCTCTCAGCTCCAATCAGATAAAGTGGTTGTATTTGCCAGATTTTGCCATGCAGCCTAACCCCACTTTCATATTTTGTGAGTCTGTTCATGGACACAATGTATGAATGAATGTAGTTTTCTTACCATCTTCTTTATTATTATTATTATTATTATTATTATTATTATTATTATTATTATTATTATTATTGTATTTTTAAAAAAATATTTTATTATTATTATTCATAGCACTTTCACTCTGGTCATCTTTGTGTTTCTTTCCATTCTCTTTGTAGATGACTTCTTGCTGTTGATGGTAGCCTCTCTGCAGTGGCAGGTGTTTGAAGAAGAGAATAAGGCCTCTGTGAGACTTGTGGCAGGGGAAAATGTGGAGATCAGTAGAAACCTAGACCCTCGTTCTCTTAACCAATACACAACAGTTGGCAATTTTCTGCACTGCCGGTGTGTATATGTATGTCTGGCAAGGTGGATCCTAGTGGAACCTTGTTATATTGCTCCTATGCAGCTAATTACAGACATTCAAGTTTATTTTGTATCAAAGACAAATATATAGCCACATTGATATTACTAACTGTTTTGGTCCTGGTCCTTGGTGTTCCAGTGATATGTTTAAGATGCTCTTGTTAGTTTTTCATGATGACTCAGAAGTGCAGTACTCAAAGAAGAGGGAAAGTGTATTTAGCAGCGGGCAGTCTCTCCAGGATTTCGTGATTTTGCGATTGCAGAAATGAAGGCAAAATCAAGCAAAGTCTGCAATATTTGGAGGAGTTTGGCAATTTTTCAAAATTACCACAGATTTTCCACAGATTTGGGCCAAGACATATTATGTGATGCCATCATGTCAAGGTGCATTCAGTCAAAGCAGTCTTCAATTCATATGCCTCGAACATGAATAAAGCTAAACGGTCTAATTTACCAACAAACTGAAATCAGTGTGAAAGACCGTGCAAAACAATTTAGTGCAATTACAATTTCGACAATTCAAGTAGTTTTCCGCAAAAAAAGAGCACAGAAGACTTTGCATTTTGAAAAAATCTGCAGCAAAATCAGGCATTTTGGCTGCAAGAATCACAAAACAACGCCGTGAAATCCTATACGGACTGTTAAGTAGGAATCGATAGCAGTTGCCAAAATAGCTAAAACGATTTACTCACTGTTTCCTTCAAATTCTGTATAAACACAAGTTTTAACCAAGGAAAAACATTTTTCCTAGTCACATTTAAAACTGTGCTTTACTGTTTAAAATGGGTAAGGCATATAGGATCTGCTCCTGAGATCAATAGTTGATGATGATGGAGGTCAAGGGGTGTTATAATAAATTTAGTAATAAATGAGTAAAACACATAAATCAAATCTGGATGAAACTCAATTTGTAAGTGATAATCGTGCATGAGCTGGAAAATAGGCACTAAAGATTTGCTATATGTTTGGTTGAAGATCTGTTGTCACTACAGCTGGTCATGTCATTTTTTAACAAACCAAAAGGTGTATTATTTTGATGTATGTCTATACTGATGTGTGTGTTTTTAGGTCATATCTTGACATGGCAAAGGTCTTTGTATTCAGTTACTTCTTCTGGTTGGTTTTATGTCTGGTTTTCATCACTGGCACCACACGTATCAACATATTCTGCCTGGGCTATCTGGTGGCCTGCTTCTATTTCATGCTTTTTGGAGACACAGTGCTGCTGCAGCCTGTACACTACATACTCAGACTGTGGGACTGCCTTATTGCCTACACCTGTGTGGTGATTTGCCTGAAGAACTTTATCTCTGTAAGTATGCATGCAAGTAATAATTAAATTCAACCATCAAAGCAAGAAAAAGGGATGCTTTCTAACCACTGACGAAACACAGAAAACAGTCTGTTGAAAAGGTGTTGAAAAGTGCTAAGAGTATTTTCAAGTGCTTATATCACTATTTATATTATGTGCACATAATTACATAAAGCAATTACAGACAAAATTGAAAGTTGATAAGTTGGTAGATTTAGTTAGATAAATTTCACCTACATACAGTTAATTCAATAGTATTTAATAATCTTTAATCTATAATAAATCTAATTAGTCTTTGTGTTTAACATCATTTGGTTTGAGTTGACGCCCTAGTATGCATTCTGTAGTCATTGTTTCCTTGCTTTTGTTGTCCACCCTGTTAATTCACTCTTATCGTGTGTGTGTGTGTGTGTGTGTGTGTGTGTGTGTGTGTGTGTGCATGCGTGCGTGTGCATGCATCTAGCTGGGATCCTGTGGTTATCTGGACAGTCTTTTAAAGAAAGCCTGTTGGCTCATTCAGGCATTCAGCATGTTCTGTACTATCAAAGGCTATGATGTGCGTAAGTAAACATTAGCCTTGTCTTGGCCTGCAAGTGTTTAATAAAGATAAATATGCAGCTAATAATAAACACATAAAGTTGTGTGTGTTTTTATAGTATAGTATATTTATATGTAGTGGATGTAGCAAAACGTAAGCGCGTAGTACACTTATGTACTGTGTATAATGTGTATAAATCAGTCAGGTGTTATCAGCATTTTTGTTCAATTAAAACGGTGCCTTAAATCAGCATACCATTAGTTATTTGGTTCTTTGAGAATTCTCAGGCCTCCCTTGCCCTTTCAGATCTCATTACTTATTACATGTTCAAGTAATGTATGCACCAGTCTTGCAATTTTTGCATTGGCTTTCTTAGTTTATGTAAAGTAGCACAGCTACTTTATGACATATATACCTTTTTATGACACAGCTGATTGAATAGGTATTTTTTTAAATTATCCTAAAAACATTTTTATTTAAAGGCTTGTACTGTAAATTCCTTGAAGAATTTGAAATATAAAAAAATTCCATAAAATGCCAATTTCAAAGGTTTGACCAAAGTTAAGACCAAATACATGCTGTATGTATATGTAAATGTGAATGTACATATGAAGATGTATGTTTCTAAACATTCTGTGTTTGTGCATGTAGCTAAACCTAGTGATGACTGTGAGCTGCCAGTGGGAGAAGCTGGTATTGTGTGGGATGCAGTTTGTTTTACTGTGCTTCTGGCTCAAAGGAGAATATTTCTCAGTTACTACTTCTTGTATGTTGTATCTGACCTTAAAGCCTGTAAGATCCTTGCCTCCAGGTAAGAAACTAACTGACATTACCTTCTGAACCTTTATGGAAACATATAAAGATAATAATATTTATTCTGTATATTTTACTTGTAAAAGGCACATCATGTATAGTAGTTCAGTTAATATGCTGATTGTATGATTGACGTTAAATTGATTGCTGATTGCATATATAATGTATTTTGCAAATTTAATGCAAATGTAAGATAATGCAAATAATTTAGGACTGTTCCATAAAATAATCTGCTGTCTTCATATGTTCAAGGGGTGCAGAACTATTTGAAGCCAAGGTAAAGAAACGTGTGGCAGCTAGACTGGAGCTGGAGAAGAAATCTGTGGAACTACTGAAAAAACAGTATGTGTGTGTGTGTGTGTGTGTGTGTGTGTGTGTGTGTGTGTGTGTGTGTGTGTGGGTGGGTGGGTGGGTGTATGGGTGGGTGTGTGTGCATGTGTGTGTGCGTATGCGTGTGCATGTGCATGTGTGCTGTTGTATTACTTCAAACCAAAGGAAAACAGTCCTGTGCGATTTCTTTACAACCCAGTTTTATGGATGTTACAAACAATATTTGTTAACTTCAGCATAAATAGGCTGCTTTGACCACCTACACTATATGGCTAAAAGTATGTGGAGTCTTACCTCCATATGTGGGCCTTCCCCAAACATTTGCCAAAAAGTTGGAGACACATACTTTTCTATAATGTCTTTGTATGCTGTAGCATTCAGATTTCCTTTCACTGTAACAAAGGGGCCCAAACCTTTTCCAGCATGACAATACCCCCTTTGCAAAAGGGTTGGTTTGGAAGCACTCAAGTGGCCTGCACAGAGCCCTGACCTCAACCCCACTGAATACCTTTGTGATGAATTGGAATGCCAATTGCATGCCAGGCCTCCTTCCCCAAAATCAGCGCCCAAACTCATCAAAGCTCTTGTGGTGGAATGGGCAAATCCCCACAGCAACATTACAAAATCTATTGGAAAGCCTTCCCAGAAAAGTGGAGGCTGACATGACAGCTGGGGTTGGAGTTTTACTTACAGTTATTCTACTGTGTGCTACAGTTGTGTGTCTGGTCTTTTTTCTTTCTAGGATGGAGAAGATCAAGTTAAAACAAAAGGGTCAACCAGAACAGGCTGCCATAACACTGGACACAAAAGGGCCTGGACAAAAAAGTGATGCAGAGCAAAAAGGTAATCAAATTCATGTGTCTGGACTATACTAACTAACTGTATTATGCACTAACAATTTGAAATTGTTTGGACATTTCCCTGTCTAGTAACTTGGACTTTTTCATGTGATTGTTTCCTTGCTGGGTACAAATAGTCATCATGACTGTGGCCCCATGTAGGTTGCCTATAATAGGTCCTAGCTATGTCATGTTCATCCTCTTTCCCTTTCTTGTCTTGTTGAAGAGATGAGGGAGTGAATTCAAAAATGCTAAATTTATATAGACTTTTTCTATTTTTCCACTTTCTCAACCTCTTGAATTGAGCTCTTTGTTCTACTAGTCCCTGGTGGATTTGGATGACAGACATGATCACTGCCCAAATCCTTTTGGATTTTTAATGAACACTTACAGAGTCTTGCTACAATATAACTGCAGCATAATACTGATAGCAAAAAGGCAATACTGCTGACTACTCACTAATGTCCTCTGAAATTGTTAAAACTGCCTGTAGTGAAGCAAAAAAGGAGACAGAGTGGCTGAACCCTCTAAGAAAAAAAGGTACGTCCTTTGCTGTTGTATTACAGTAGGAAGATAAACAGGAAGAATGCTTGGTTGTTCAGCACCTATAAGGAAACAGCAGAAGTTGGAAGCGCTTAGTACAGTACTGACATGTTCTAATTTGTTGCTTCTAATCCCTTGGAGAGTACTGCAGCACACTATGAGAGCATTTTGAAAATCAGAACATAATGCAGTAGTGCAACTCAAATGTGCTACAGGGTGGAATTCAGGCTGTCTTAGCAAAACTAAAGCTGGATCCTCCTCTTGACACAACAAAACATTTGTGATGCTCAGCCCAAAACGGGTTACTCGGATATTCCTCAACGTGCCAGTTTCATTAAAGAGATTTTATGTGTTTAGGATACATGCTGGCTGCAGTAGCAAAAGCAAAAACATTATGGTTGAGATCTATGCCACTGGTAGAGACTCTAGTGGCCACTAGTGGTAGTTTAAACAAGTAATTTTAGAACTTCAGAAAATCACCCAACAAGTGCCTGGCCTATTTGGGAACTTTAAGTAAAACCTTCTCCTTCTGGTTAAGAAGATTTCAAGCTTCATCAGAAATTCTAAGAAGTACTTAAAATATAAATTGATTTGATTTGTATAACACTTTTCTTGGTCACTACATATATTCCAAAAATGAAGCAATGAACAGGTGTCTTCAAACTTTTGACATAGTGTGCTAGTGTGGATCATGGTGGGGTTTTGCATGAACCATGAACACAAGGAGGTTGTTCCATTAATTTGTTTGAGACCAGACAGACAACTTGCTGCAGAGTGTAATTCATAGAAAGGGCAGAGATGGATGTTTTGGTAGTATTGGCCAAAATAATATTAAAAAATAGCCAAATCTATTATTTTCCACTAATGCAGCTGTTATGGATGACATCAGACAGACAATGCAAACAGTGTTGTTGATACCCGAATTTGGTCAAATAGAACATGGTAAGGTTATTGACAAGTCCTGCATACACCTTAACTGACAGACTGGACCTGCTGTCCCAGATGCAGTGGCCAGAGAATGAACATGACAAAGCATGGGCGTTTTATAGTCTACAGTACATCCTATGGTCAGATGTATGTGTACATCAATATGTAGGCCTTCCCCAAACTGCTGCCACAAAGTTTGAAGTGCACAATTCTATAGGATCACTTTGTATGCTGTAGCATTGCAATTTCTCTTCAATGGAACTATGGGGTCCAAACATATTCCAACATGACATGCACAAAGTGAGGTCCATGAAGACGTTTGGTGTGGAAGAACTTGAGTGGCCTGCACAGAGTCTTTAACGTTAACCCCACTGAATACCTTTGTGTTGGATGAATTTGAATGCTGACTGTGCCCAGGCTTCCTCATTTGACACCACTGCCTGACCTCAATAATGTGGGTGAACTGGCAAATCCTCACAAACACATTTCAGAAGAGTGGGGGTTATTGTATAAGCAAAAGGGGACTAAATCTGGAATTGAATGTTTAACAGGCATAAATTGTATAGGTGTAATGGTCAGGTGTCCACAAACTTGGCCATATAGTGTATGTGGTGTCACTGTCACATGACAGCATGCAGGAAAACTTCACTAGTATGAAAGGAACCCCTTCAGGCAATCATCTGTTATTCATAGAAACATGGTAACGTGCATGACCTTCCATTTTCTAGAGGAAAGTGATCAGATGGAATGGTGGAAACCATGGACTTCTCGCCCCTCTGGTGAGTAGACATTTTTGTTGTCTCAGAAACCTTTTGTCATATCAGCGCTTTTTAGGTATTAATTCATTAATTAGGACCCTACATGTTGTGCATACACAATCAGTGAAAAGTTCTTTTTCTGCTCATAATTTCAACTATTTTAAAATAATTAAAATAGTATTATCACTATGAAATGGCACAAATGGAATCATGCGGTGACCAAGAAAAGTCTTAAACAAATAAAATCTGATATTTTAAATTCTTAACAGTAATCCTGATGAAGCCATGCATATGCGTAACATTTAAGACAACTTCATGAGGGAACCACACTGTTCATAAAGTTCTCAAATAGAAGTACTTGGGGAAATTATTTAATTTTCAGTAAAAATGACTTGCTTTAAGTAAAAAATATATATATATAATTAAATATATTTTGATTAAAAAAATAAATGTATACATGGGCAGTAATGTCACCATTTACACAGTAGTGTATATATTTAACTTCACTTATCTAACTCTCAAAAAATAAGTAAATAAAATAAAACCTGCACTTACACCTGCTCTTACACCTCTACTCTGTGCACTTTGCTCCTCTACTACTCTAGAATTAAAAATCTTGTATGGTAGTACTATTTGTATTGTTCTCTGCTTGATGTATCGCTTTGCTGGGGAAATTAGGAAATTCATTTGTAAATCACTTTGGATAAAAGCGTCTGCTAAATGAATAAAATGTAAACTATATATAGATTAATGTAATGTAAAGAATAATGTAAATTGAAAATTTAATTAAATCTTTATATGAAATATTTCATCTGCAGAAATGACATGTGCAGAACAAAACCAGCAGATAGAGGCAAATTCTGCATTTACAAGTATACAGTACTGTATACTACGATATTGTATACTAATATTGAAGTAGATGAACAATTATATGGTAAAACTCCTTTATATTTTTCTTTGTCTCTTGATGAAAGCAAAGCTCATTATACTGTACCTTCTCATACAGTTCATGGATACATGAAAAAAGGACACAATGCTATGTAAGAGAGAAAAGTTTTGTTTTGTTTTTTTTTTTTAAATTAGTGCTACAATCTTTAACATGAGCTAGATTCATAAGCTAGAGAGAGGCAAACAAGCAGCTTAATCATGTTTTGATGACTACATTTGCAAACAACGATGTAACTGTACCAGCATGTTTTGGGAGGAGGGAAGAACCAGGAGGAAACTCATGTGGGAATTGGAAGAACATGCAAAACTCTGCACAGACAGTAACCCGAGTTCAGGGTCAAATTGGGGACCCTGGAGCTGTGAGGCAGCAATGCTACCTGCTGCAACACTGTGTGGCATTAATTTTGCTTATGGTGGATATATAAAGCATATAACTGTTATAACTATAGGTGGCAGGTTAGAAGTTCCTGATATGTGATCAAAATGTAATCTATTTTTTCAAGGCTCAGATAATTCATATTCCCTCTAAATCTACATTTAAATATAGAAAGTATTTCAAGGATATAATAAATGCGTGTGTTTTATTATTTAGTCTGGGACTCCTGTGGGTATCGCCTCTTTGAAAGTGACAGTGAGGAAGAGGAGGGAGAAGTGGATACCAAGACAGAGGAAGAATCTGTGCCAAAAAAGAAATCTGCTCTTCAGGTTAGAAATATCAAGATAAAACAGAAGTAGAAATGCCACACACAAATGTGTTTTACTCAGAGATTTCCCTTGCTTTGCCTTCACAGTTGGCTTATGAGGCTTGGGTAACAGGGTCCAAGGCTGCTCTCAAGTCCCATAAGAGGGACGAGGTACAATTGAAGAGAGAAGAGGAAAGAGCGAAGAGGGAACAGTGCAAAGAACAGGGTAACAGTCTCAGAAACACACAATTGTCACATAAATTTATCTTTGCATTATGCATTATTGTGTTTTACCTAGCTGGTATTAAGTGCCAGTAGTATGCGCCAACCCAAACCCTAAAAACTGTGAAAATGCATTGTGGATATGTGCAGGCACAGAAAGCTTTGAGTCCAGTGGAGATGATTTGGAAGACTCATGTCCTGAGCCAGAGGAAGGAGAGAAAGGTATCACTGGCTTCTGGTTATCAAGGAATTACACTGTGAATTCATGCAATGCAAATGAAATTAAACATTGTATTAATGCAAAACAATGCCTTTATGCAACTTATGCAGATTTTGTACCATTTGCATGTTTTCCTTATGCTACATCATAATTCAATCAGTGTCATTTAAAGAACATGGAGGAATTTGAGAAATTTGAAATTAAAATATATATGAAAGCAATAAAGAATTAATTGCTATTATAATGTCTGGAGACATATACCTGATTCTTTCAAAAGGTATATTCTCTCATTTTTGTCTTGCAGCTAAAATATCAGAGCGGATTATTGACTGTCTAAAGTTTAGCTTGGTCTTCTTCTGGTCCCTTATTGATGATATAACAGCGGGTTTGAACTCATTCTGTAAGGACAATCTGGACATCTCAAAGGTGCTGTGCTTGGAAAGGGCACTGCTGAACCAACAACAGAACAAGGTACATGATTAGCACAATACAGTATGTTAATCTAAAATAAAAAAACAATTGCGCTTTTATTTATTAATCTTTTGCTTGAAGGGGACATGGACAGCTTTTGTACACTCTGTTAAATAGTAATCTAATAGCACTATACTCATTCATTCCCCCCCCCCCCCCATCTGTGTTTAGGGTAGAGATGTGTCCCATGAAAGTATTCATGAATTTTACCAGAACTGTCTGTCAAGACAGGGCACACAAACACTGTTGGATGAGGAGATAATTACACATACCAATTCACCACCACCACTGCCTATCAGTCTTCATGGCTATGGCCAACTAAGGAGTGCCAACTCTAAACTCTCCTGGAACAGCAGTCTATCCAGGTGACTATGTCCTGAAAAATCAATAATTAATTAACTTGCATTACATTACCTGCTTCTTACATGCCCATTAGTGATATAACCAAATATGAATACATTACTCAAGATGAGAGATTGAACAGATAAACAAATACATATGTAGATATGAATAGAATTTGTGTGCATAGGGACTGGTATCTTGCAGGATGAAACAAAAATTATTGCACAAGTGTGGTGTTTTCACTTTCATGTAGACCTTGACAGGCTTAGGTATGAAGCTCACGGGCAGGAATGCTTGGATTCTGCAAAATTCTCACCCCAATTGTAACTCTAAAACCACATACAAGACTTAAAACAAGCCCAAATTGTATGGGGATTGGACAATGGAGATGCATTCTTCTTTTTCTCAGTTTTGGCATGGTAAACAAGTTAACAGTGGTGCACACACATTTCTGATTTATTCTGATTCTAAAATTGTTAAAAGAAAGAAAATCTTCCTGGGAAAAATCATACATCATTGAAATTATTATTATATATTATAAACATCATTATAATGAAATGGCAATTAAAGGACACCATTTTGACAAACAGCAGCACTGTCCCAGCTATTTAGTAGATAAACTTTCTGATCTTTCTGGAATGTAACAAACCCCAAAACTAAAGTAAATTGTATAAAATGTTATTAGATGGATGATAACTTTAAACAACAGTTCCCAGATTTGAGAAAGACATCATTGCTTTGAAACATAGTTAGCTCGCTTACTCAGTCACATTATATAGAAAATAGAAAGAAGGACGGGCATAATATAGCTAATAATCACTAATTTGTAAATCTTTTCTATGCCTGTTTTGTTCTTTCTGTTTTTCTGGGGGGGGGGGCCTTTAGCTGTCAGACTGATGAGACCATGCTAATGTCACGTCAGCCAACTCTCAACGATGACATTGATGATGCCCCCTGTTTAGCATCACCCAAAACTGAGCAGTTTCATTCTCAAGTATCCACTGAAGAGCGACGTCGGAAACTTTTCAAATCAGCCAACATAGACATGGTCTCATTTGACCAAGGGAGCCTTCTGCTGGAGTAGGATTTGCCATTGATGCTATCACAAATCTTTTGAGTTTGTATATAATTCACCGTTTAATAGATTTTGTCACTTATTAGTCTTATTAGTCTTTTTTCACCCCCTTTTTTTCCCCTCTGAAGCCATGAAGAATCAGCTGCTATAAGGATAGTGGATAAAGAAGCAGAAGAGAAAATGAATAGTGAATGGGAGGATGGAGAAGAAGATGAGAAAGGAAAATGGGAGGAAAAGCAAGAAGATGAGCAGTTTGAAATGACACATGAATTGCTTAAGTCAGCATCACTGGACTCAGTGGTCATGGAGGTGATGAGTGAGAGTATTTCAGAACCTCGGCCACTTACTCAGGAGACCAGAGCCCTCACTGCCAGTGAACTGCTGCTTAACAAGTGAGATACACATTATCTGATAC
Source organism: Ictalurus furcatus (assembly GCF_023375685.1). NCBI lineage: Eukaryota > Metazoa > Chordata > Actinopteri > Siluriformes > Ictaluridae > Ictalurus > Ictalurus furcatus. The sequence continues at coordinate 11,481,147 of NC_071259.1, forward strand.
ACACACATAAATCAATATATTTATATTAATTTTATATATCCTTATCATCAACAGTAATGGCAAAACAAAAGTCAAGCTATTATTAGAGATAAACTGAATGTTATAGATGCCTGCTCTGACATGCACACATGCTAGCACCTTAAATACAGTGGTGCTTAAATGTTTGTGAACCCTTTAGAATTGTCTATATATCTGCATAAATATGACCTAAAACATCATTAGATTTTCACATATGTCCTAAAAGACCAAAAAAAATTAAAGAAATGAGATAAAAACATTATACAGGTTAATTTTTTTATTAAGGAAAATGATCCAATATTACATATCTGTGAGTGGTAAAAATATGTGAACCTCTAGGATTAGCAGTTTAATTTGAAGGTGCAATCAGAGTCTGGTGTTTTCAATCAATGGGGTGAATGATCAAGATCAGGTGTGAGTGAGTGCCCTGTTTTATTTAAAGAACAGGGATCTATCAAAGTCTGGTTTTCACAACACGTTTGTGGAAGTGTATCATTGCATGAACAATGGAGATTTCTGAGGACCTTAGAAGAAGAGTTGTTGATGCTCATCAGACTGGAAAAGGTTATAAAATCCTCTCTAAAGAGTTTGGACTCCACCAATCCACAGTCAGAGAGGACTGTGTACAAATGGAGGAAATTTAAAACCCTTGTTACCCTCCCCAAAGGAGCCAGGGTGTCATGATTCCCCCGTGAAGCAGCGTGCTCTAAGCGCGAATGCGCGAGCACCTGCTTTTCCGTTGTTGACCGTAATGACATCTGGACACCTGTGTTTTGTTTATGTTTCTGTCATGTCTCCTCCCTGTTCTGTCATTGCCTTGGATTTCACGTGGGTCTGTATTGCTCTCAGCTGCTAGCAGTTTAGACGCTGATTATGTCCGCATATATACCGCACGCCTCCCAGCACACAAGGCGGAATATTATCTTAGAGTTAGTTTAAGTTCGTATCGTAGTCATAGTCACGGTCCATGTTTAGAATTAGTTTAATTCATATAGTAGTCATAGTCACGTTCCATGTTTAAAGTTAGTTTGCGCTGGATTATTTGCTTCCAGTCCCTCGTCATAGTTCATTTCTCGTTTTGTTTATCGACCCTGTTTTCCGTGACCACGACCTAGATTCCTGCCTTGCCCCGTGTATACCTGTTTGCCAATCGCCTGACCTCTTGCATGTTTGTGGATTACGTTTTGGATCACATTTTGGATTTGTCTGCCTGTCTCTCTTTCAAATAAACAACTGTTCATCCAGTACTTGCATCCGTCCTATCTCTGCTCCGTCACGATTCGTGACAGAATCTTCCGCCAAAACATGGATGCAGCAGGAGAACGGAGGAGACGCAGAACCCGGAAGTCGATGCCAACCGTCCCCGCTATGGACTCAGTCCACTTCCCACAATGGACATTTATGGAGCTTCCTGATCCATTTGACGGATTTTTCGGTGCCCCAGAATATTTCCTGGTAGATTGTCAATTCTATTTCTCCAGCCTGTCAGTCCCTAAGCCAGAGGAGAAGCACTGGCTCCGATTCATGTGGTCCCGGTTCTTTGGACCGGCCCGTCAATGGGTGCAGCTCAAACTGGATAAGCACTGTAGGAACCTGGACAGTGTAGAACAGTTTGTGGGGGAATTCATGATGCGATTCGGGAGTCCGGAGGCGAAGGACGAGCTAGAACAACTTCTCAGGGGGGTAAGTCTGGCAGGCGAACCTGCCCTGCCGTTTACCCACTACTACAGGCAACTTCATGCAGAGCTCAACTCTGAAATCCAAGTCAAGTCTCAAGTCCCTAAGGTCCAAGTCCAAGTCAAGCCTCCAGGCTCTGAAGCCCAAGTCAAGCCTCCAGGCTCTGAAGCCCAAGTCAAGCCTCCAGGCTCTGAAGCCCAAGTCAAGTCTCAAGTCCCTGACATCCAAGTCAAGTCTCCAGTCCCTGAGATCCAAGTCAAGTCTCCAGTCCCTGAGATCCAAGTCAAGTCTCCAGTCCCTGAGATCCAAGTCAAGTCTCCAGTCCCTGACGTCCGAGCCAAGCCTCCAGTCCCTGACGTCCGAGCCAAGCCTCCAGTCCCTGACGTCCGAGCCAAGCCTCCCGTCCCTGAGGTCCGAGCCAAGCCTCCCGTCCCTGAGGTCCGAGCCAAGCCTCCCGTCCCTGAGGTCCGAGCCAAGTCTCACGTCCCTGAGCTCACGTCCAAGCCTGCTGATCCAGTTGACCAAGCTCTGCTAATATCTCAGCCTAATGACCAAATGCTGCTCACGCCCAAGTCTACCGACCCGGTCACCCAAGTTCAGCCCACGCTCAAGAATACTGACACGCACAGCCAAGTTCTGCTCACGCCCCAGTCTGCTGACACGCACAGCCAAGTTCGGCTCACGCCCCAGTCTGCTGACACGCACAGCCAAGTTCTGCTCGCGCCACAGTCTGCTGACACGCACAGCCAAGTTCTGCTCGCGCCCCAGTCTGCTGACACGCACAGCCAAGCTCCGCCCGCGCCACAGTCTGCTGACACGGCCAGCCAAGCTCCGCCCATGCCCAAGGTTCACCTGGTGACCTCAGAGCCTCAGCCTCCCTGTTCAGCTGTGGACGTCGCTCGGCCTCCCTGTTCAGCTGTGGTCGTCGCTCAGCCCCCCTGTTCAGCCGAGGACTTCGCTCAGTCTGCCTGCCCTGCTGTGGTCGTCGCTCTGCCTTCATGCTCCGCCGAGGACTTCGCTCAGCCTGCCTGCCCGGCTGTGGATGTCGCTCTGCCTTCATGCTCCGCCGAGGACGTCACTCTGCCTTCATGCTCCACCGAGGATGTCGCTCAGCCCGCCTGCCCTGCTGTGGTCGTCGCTCAGCCTCCCTGTTCAGCTGAGGTCGTCGCTCAGCCTTCCTGTTCAGCTGAGGTCGTCGCTCAGCCTTCCGGCTCCATGGCAAACGTTGTTCCCCCCTACTGCTTCGAGGAGACCCACGCTCCTCTCCCTGGCCGCACGGAGACCCACGCTCCTCTCCCTGGCCTTACAGGGGACTTCGCTCTGCCTTCCAGTTCAGCTGGGGTCGTCGCTCTGCCTTCATGCTCCGCCGAGGACTTCGCTCAGCCTGCCTGCCCGGCTGTGGATGTCGCTCTGCCTTCATGCTCCGCCGAGGACTTCGCTCAGTCTGCCTGCCCTGCTGTGGTCGTCGCTCTGCCTTCATGCTCCGCCGAGGACTTCGCTCAGCCTGCCTGCCCAGCTGTGGATGTCGCTCTGCCTCCATGCTCCGCTGAGGACGTCACTCTGCCTTCATGCTCCGCCGAGGACGTCGCTCTGCCTTCATGCTCCGCCGAGGACGTCGCTCTGCCTTCATGCTCCGCCAAGGACTTCGCTCAGCCCGCCTGCCCTGCTGTGGTCGTCGCTCTGCCTTCATGCTCCGCCAAGGACTTTGCTCAGCCTGCCTGCCCGGCTGTGGACGTCGCTCCGCTTCCCTGCCCCAAGAACACCGTGCAGTTTCCTGGCTCTGCCTGGGACATTCAGTCCAGGGGGCCGGGTCCGCCAATTCAATGGGATGACTCATGGCACTCCGGGAGGAGTGCCTTTGGGGGGGGGTTCTGTCATGATTCCCCTGTGAAGCAGCGTGCTCTAAGCGTGAATGCGCGAGCACCTGCTTTTCCGTTGTTGACCGTAATGACATCTGGACACGTGTGTTTTGTTTATGTTTCTGTCATGTCTCCTCCCTGTTCTGTCATTGGCTGGGATTTGACGTGGGTCTGTATTGCTCTCAGCTGCTAGCAGTTTAGATTATGTCCGCATATATACCGCGCGCCTCCCAGCACACAAGGCGGAATATTATCTTAGAGTTAGTTTAAGTTCGTATCGTAGTCATAGTCACGGTCCATGTTTAGAATTAGTTTAATTCATATAGTAGTCATAGTCACGTTCCATGTTTAAAGTTAGTTCGCGCTGGATTATCCGCTTCCAGTCCCTCGTCATAGTTCGTTTCTCGTTTTGTTTATCGACCCTGTTTTCCGTGACCACGACCTAGATTCCTGCCTTGCCCCGTGTATAGCTGTTTGCCAATCGCCTGACCTCTTGCATGTTTGTGGATTACGTTTTGGATCACGTTTTGGATTTGTCTGCCTGTCTCTCTTTCAAATAAACAACTGTTCATCCAGCACTTGCATCCGTCCTATCTCTGCTCTGTCACGATTCGTGACACAGGGTAACTTCTAAGCAACTAAAGGCCTCTGTCACAATGGTTTATGGTAATGTTCATGAGACCACCAACAGGAGAACACTGAACAACAATGGTGTGCATGGCAGGGTTGCAAGGAGAAAGCCACTGGTCTCCAAAAATAACATTGGTGACCATCTGAAGTTTGCTCAAGATCATGTAGACAAGCCAGAATGTTGCTGGAAATTTTTTTTGTGGATAGATGAGACCAAAATAGAATTTTTGGTTTCAGTAAGAAGGTTTATGTTTGCAGAACACTTCATTCCAGCATAAGAACCTTATCCCATCTGTGAAATGTGCTGGTGGTAGTCTCATGATTTGGGCCTGTTTTGCTACATCTGGGCCAGGACAGTTTCACATCTTTGTTCATCATAGATGGAACAATGAATTCTGAATTATACCAGCGAATTCTACAGGAAAGTGTCAGGACCTCTGTCCATGAACCGAATCTCAAGAGAAAGTGGGACATGCAGCAAGACAACAACCCTAAGTACACAAGTCATTCTACCAAAGAATGGTTACAGAAGAATAAAGTTAATGTTTCGGAATGGCCAAGTCAAAGTCCTATCTTAGTCCAATAGAAATGCTGTGGAAAGACGTGATCTCAAAATCTCCCTTTCAAAGGGAACAAGATTTTGCATGAGCTATACGCTGTGGGAAGCTCCCTTGCATGTGACCGGTATCTGAAGCTTGTGTAACATCATGCCTATTTATAGGCCTGCCGTGATCAGATGAGATGGCAATTAAGCGTGCTGCATGATATTAAAAACAGCACCTGTGAACCGCACCATCAGCCTTATTATCTTCAGCGAGACTGCATGTCGGTCGTTTTTTGTAACGCTCGCAAAAAGACTCTTCATTTTCTCTCTATCTTTTCAAAAAAGAAAAAGAAATCTCTTTACGTTTCTGTCCCTTTAAAAAAAAGGAGAGAGGAAAAAGAGGAAAAACAGAGAGAATTCAGGAAGTGTGTTACACTTTGCTCCCGTTTCATCACGGGGGAACGGACACACTTTCTGTATGAATTGTCTAGTGGTGGAGCACGCCAGGGCTGCCCTCGAGAGGTCTTTGTTAACAACTTACAATTAGGCAGCTCCGCTCGCGACTCGCTCTCTTATTGGCCGAGTGGAGTTCGGTTTCAGAGCCTCACGGATCTGGGCCAGCCGCTGCTGAGGCAGCCAGCCGGTTCGGGTCTTGGGGATCTCGTATGGATCTGGAAGAGGAGCCGGAGTCTTCCGGGTCCGACTCTCTGCCGGATTTTGGAGCTCGCATCGCAACTCCTCCATCTGCTATGGAAAGCCAAAAAAAATAAAATAAACAAATAAATAAATAAAAATTTCCTCTCTGACTCTGAGGAGCCAGAAGAGTGTGCTAAAATTTGAGAGCAGCTCTCAAGCACATAAAGAGCTGCTTGAAGTGATTACTAAGTCTGAATGAGCCTTTTTTTCTCCCCAGTGAAAATAAATCTCCCTCACACTGCAGAAAACTCCCCTTTTTTCCAGAAGTGAATGACAAAATATCATGCTTCTGGGGAAAACCTTACATAAGCCGTATTTATAACACCGTAATGTCTGATTATTCGACCATCATGGGGAATGAACATCACAGCAATTTGGCTATGCTGAAGGTGGAGGAGACGCTTGCAAGTTACCTCTCTCCATCGGCGGCAGGTAATTTAGGGGGCCGTCTTTGCAATCCAAGCCATTTTAGGCCACCGCGGCATTGGTGGGCAAGCCCTAGGTGGTAGTGGGGCTTGCATGTGGGTCATTTTATGCAATGGCAGCATTGCAGGCCTACAAGACAGGCCTGCTGAGTGAGCTTGACATATGGCGGCATTCAGCCAGTTCCTTCCCTATTGTGTCAATTTCACCAGCACTAGTGCGAGGGAGGCACAGAAGGCAAGTGTGGCGGCCCGCCTTCCCCTGCAGACAGCCAGGGGAACTGGATGGCCACAGTCGCAGTCTGCTACTAGGCCTGATCTGAGAATGGTCATAAAGGCCAAGAAGACAAAGGAGGAGTGGTCCTGAGGGGCCATGGAGGGACATGTCAGGGGACATGAGGTTGTTAGGGCAGTTAGCCCCCAGTACTACTGTAGAGCCTCCCCTGGCAAAGGCTGTCACAAGTTTTCAGTGTTCTCTGGTCAGCGAGCTGTCACAGGGCAACGAAAATCTGATGCTTTCCCTCCAGTTGAATGCGGAAAAAGTTAACTTCACTAAAAGGCCATCTGGCCACGTGAAAACAACTGCCAAATGTGTCTCCATGGGTTCTATCTACCGTAGAAAAGGGTTACTGTGTCCAGTTCAGAGCTTGACCCCCCTGGTTCAGAGGTGTGTTTACGACAGTAGTCAGCCCAGAGCAGAGCCTGACGTTAGCGCAGGAAGTAAGATCCCTCTTGGACAAAGTACCACAGAACATGTTCCCCGTTCCCTGAGGGAGGGAGGTTTTTACAGCCATTATTTCCTGGTCCGCAAAAAAGATGGGAGTATGCAACCAATTTTAGATCTGCGTCATCTGAACTGTACTCTTCATACATACAGGTTCAAGATGCTGATGCTCAAACTTATCATTCCACAGATTCAGTTTGAGGACTGGTTTGTGACGATAGTTGCGATTGGAGGCAACACATACGAATATTGGGTTCTTCCCTTCAGGCTAGCTTTATCCCCTTGCACCTTCACAAAGTGCATGTATGTCATTCTGGCTCCATTGTGACTACAGGCCATCCGTGTACTAAACTAGCTGGACAACTGGTTAATTCTAGCACAATCCAGAGAACTGGCGATTCAACATCGAGATGTTGTTCTTGCCCACATGAAGAGTTTGGGGCTCAGGTTGAACCTCAAGAAAAGTATGCTTTCTCCAGTGCAGAGGACAACTTTTCTAGAGGTTATAAAGATTCTACTATGATGAGGGCGTTTCTGTTCCCAACATGCGTAGGGTCAATCCTATCAACATTGAGCAAGATAAAGCTGGCATCCCCTCCAGTCTCTACGAGAGACTGTTGGGGCTTATGACAGCAGCAGCCAACATCATACCATTGGGCCTATTGCACAGGAGACCATTTCAGTGGTGGCTGAAAGTCTGGGTTTTGTCTGAGGATTAAACCTCTGAGAATAATCAGTGTCACGCGGCGATGCCTACGTGCTCTGGGAATTTGGAGGCGTCCCCGGTTTCTAGCCTTGGGTCACACTCTAGTGGTGTCTCCTTATCGCAAGACGGTAATTACAGACACCTCCCTCATGGGCTGGGACATGGTTGTAGACGGCTGTCCAGCTCACGGTCTCTGGAGCAGCCCGCATCTGGAGTGGATTATAAATCGCCTTGAAATGCGGGCTGTGTTTCTAGCACTGAAATTCTTTCTTCCTCAATTGAGAGGTCACCATGTGTTAGTTGTGACAGACAACACAGCAGTGGTCTCACATATCAACCAACAGGGAGGATTATTTTCGTGCCCCCTGTTCAGGCAGAGGGAAAGTTTTTGTCAGTGAGTGCAATGTACATTCTGGGCAACTGGAATGTAGGGACAGACATCCTGTTGAGGCAGGGGCTGAGGTCCAGGGATTGGAGGCTCCATCCACAAGTGGTGGAGTCCATATGGCAGAGGTTCGGCCAAGCGGAAGTGGATGTGTTTGCCTCTGAGGAGACACCACATTGTCCGCTGTGGTTTGCCCTCACTCCTCCCGTACCATTGGGGCTGGACGTCATGGTGCACATGTGGCCGAGGTCACATCTGTACGTTCCTCCCGTGATCGCTCTGCTCATACAAGTTCTGGCGAAAGTTCACCAAAACTGTCTACATCTGCTGCTAGTAGCACCTTATTGGCCAGCTCAAATATGGTTCTCAGAGATAATATCCCTGCTGGATGGCACTCCTTGGGAGATTCCCATCAACAGGGATTTACTGTCTCAAACCAGAGGGCTGATCACCCTCGGCTGGAACTATGGAAATTGTGGGTCTGGCCCCTGAGGGGCATCAGCTCATAGATTCTGGTCTCACAACTGAGGTTTTAGAGACCATGTTGAACGCTAGAGCACCATCCACCAGGACATTGTATGTGCTCAAGTGGTGACTTTTTGTCTCGTGGTGTGAGGAATATCAGCTAGACCCAGTGAACTACGCAATAGCTACAGTCCTGGAGTTCTTACAAGGACGTTTCTCAGCAGGGTTGGCTCCTTCTACATCAGGGTCTACATGGCCGCCATTTTGGCCAGCCACACCCTATTGATGGAGCCTCTGTGGTGCAACATCCTCTAACTTATACAACTATAACTGGTATCAGGCGGCTGAGGCCCATCTGCAGATCATGCATACCTTCCTGGGACCTTTCTGTGTTCCTGGAAGGTCTGTCAGGTGCCCCATTTGAGCCTTTAGAGTCAACCTCAGAGAAGCTTCTGACTCTAAAGGTAGCTCTTCTGCTGGCCCTGGCATCTCTTAAGCGAGTAGGTGATCTACAAGCTCTCTTTGTTGCTCCTTCCTGCCTTGACTTTGCCCCTGGATTAGCCAAGGCCTTCCTGTGTCCTAGGCCGGATTATATACCTAGAGTGCCTAGGTGTGCTGCCCAGCCAGTAGTGTTGCATGCTTTCTACCCTCCTCTGTTCCTCACACCGGAACAAGAGAAAGTGCACCTACTGTGTCCAGTAATTGCTCTCTGTACTTACGTCCACCGCTCCAGCCGGTGGCATAAGTCAGAGCAGCTGATGTTCGGCTTTGGCAGCGACAGTAGAGGTGATGCTATGTCAAAGCAGCGCATCTCTACTTGGATAGTGGAAGCAATCTCTATCACTTATGAGGCATGCAGTCTCGCTACGCCTTTGGGCATATGCCTCTATGGGTGTCGCCTCCTCAAAGCCTTTGTCCAAAGGGGTACCCTTACAGGATGTGTGTGCTGCAGCGGGGTGGTCTACGCCACACATTTTCATTCGATATTACAGCCTGGATATATATTCCACCCCAGGCTCAAGTAACTGCAGTGACCCTTGGGCTCGGATCTTTTTATACAGGCAATACCCTCAGTATGATGGAGTGGGTATTGTCGTTCCCACAGCGTATAGGTCACACAACGTTGAATTACCTTTGAAAGGGAATGTCTGGGTTACACGTGTAACCCTGTTCCCTGAGAAGGGAACGAGATGTTGTGTAACTTTGTCATACTGGGGCATGCCTGTGAATTGCGTCTTTACTTCAGATAATAGAGGCTGATGGCACAGTTCACAGGTGCTGTTTTTATATCACGCGACGCGCTTAATTGCCACGTCACCTGATCATTTCTGGCCTATAAATAGGCATGATGTTACACAAGCTTCAGATACTGGTCACGCACGAGGGTGCTTCCCTCAGCATATAGCTCATGGAACGTCTCGTTCTCAGGGAACAGGGTTGCATGCACAACCCAGACATTTTTATGAGGAAACCCACCAACATCCCAGAGCTGTAGCTGTTCTGTACTGAGAATTGGGCTAACATTCCTCCAAGCCGATGTGCAGGACTGATCAACAGTAACCGGAAACATTTAGTTGCAGTTATTCCTGCACAAGTGGATCATACCAGATACTGAAAGCAAAGGTACACATACTTTTGCCACTCACAGATATGTAATATTGCATCATTTTCCTCAATAAATAAATGACCGAGTATAATATTTTTGTCCCATTTGTTAAATTGGTTCTCTTTGTCTATTTTCAGGACTGAAAATCTGATATTGCAGCTATATAGAAAATTCTAAAGACTTCACAAACTCTCAACCACCACTTTATTACTTACTGACATTCATGCATGAGTGTCTTGGTGTTGATTTTTCAGATTGTTGAAAAACATGCAGATTCAGTGGTTGTTCTTTGCTATCTAGTTAGATTTCTCTAGCTGGGTCTAGTAGTTGGTGTTAGAAAAGATGCACTGGTGTTAGAAAATATTCCAATTCAAAGAAACAAAATCTTTGTTTCTTTTAAGAATGAATGCGAAAAAAATATGTAGACAGTTAAATGTATGTAGCTAGACTAGTATAGTGTAGCTTGTATGAGAAAACTAATCAACCTAACTTCACTGGCCAATCAGGGCTGGCAGATTTTGTAGGCTATGGTTATGCTTTTTCTCATGCAAACTATGACGCAAAAAAACATGCACACAACTTTCTCTCTTGACAACAGACTAATATTGGTTCACAAAATTAAAGTTGTGATATTTAATTCTGAAAGTAATCAAGAATTCATATCAATTCATATCATTTAAGGAAAATCTGTCAGACCAAAATGTTGGCACGAACATAGTGTAACAACAAATATTGTCACATCTGTTGCTTAGTTGTATTTTTACAGTGTATCAAAAAGCAATTCATGATAACATACCCCAACCCTAAAAGTATGTTCCAGATCCCAGAAATTGATGAGTCGGATAAGTTCTTCCACTCATTACCACGGCTCCTGCAGCTCATCTTTGCCCTCTATAACACCATGGTCTCCCAGTCAGAGATGCTCTGCTACTTCGTCATCATTCTAAACCACATGGTGTCCGCCTCGCTGCTCACGCTCTTCCTCCCCATCCTCATATTCCTCTGGGCTATGCTCTCTGTTCCTCGGCCCACTAAGCGATTCTGGATGACTGCCATCATCTACACTGAGGTCAGAGAAAATATATGATGTTCCCTGAAACTGTGTTTTATATAGATTTGTTGAATGACCCTCAGCTATTGCCTTTTAAAATACTATTCTTCATAATTTGCCTTCATATATCACAAATCAGTGCAGTCACTTGACTTGTGCTTGATTTAGTTTGGGTTCACTTCATATAGAAATATGGCCTTTATATGCATTAGTACACACAGATCTGGAACTCATTTATTATTATTTATTTATTTATTTATTTATTTATTTATTTATTTTAAAGTAGTGAAAAAAGGAAGGACTTTGTGTGTGAATACAACTGCTTTACTTAATGATAAATTGTGTAATATTTAATTATTTTCCTACAAGTCTCTCTCTCTCTTTCTCTCTCTCTCTCTCTCTTATCTTTTTCTTGTAAATATGTACTGTTAACAATGTTATTGTCTTTTCTGAGCCTTCAATATAATGCCAAAAAAAGTTATTTATTTGTTGTCAGACCATCAGAGCAGACTTTCAGTCTTACTGACTTGCTGTTTTAAAGCACTACAATAATTAACACAAGAAGTGTACTGCAAAGGGCACCGCAGCTGTGCAGAGGGGGTGCTATTTCTGCTTCTGGTTTAAAATGAGCATAAAATGTAGACCAGCAATCAATCAATAAACTCAGAAAAGAAGGGATGCAAACAGAGCCACTACCACCTAATTATTTTCTTATCCATGAATCAACAAATCCTGCCTCCTGTGCTAAGATTGGCTAGTAGCTTTTACTGTCAAAGAGTTTGCACATTGAAGAATTGAGGATTGTGCTAACTCAGTAGCTCAATGAGTTAAACATAAAATGAAATGTCCTTTTACTTCTGTAATTCATTCTGGATAAGGGTGCCTGCCAAATGCAACAAATATAAATGTAAGACTTGAGGAGCTATACAGTGGGGAATTATGAATATTAATATGTGAGTGGGAAAACAAAACATGTCTCTGCTCCCCACTAGTTTTACTACTAGCCAGTCATAGTGCAGGATTTTCAGTATGTTACAGTAGTTTCAGTCACCTATATCCAGGTTGACAATACTATGTCACATCATTATATGGACAAGAAGTCCTAGAGGACTCCTACCCTGAAGAGTTACATGTTTTACCTGCTAAACTAATTATGTAGCTCTCTATAAGTAGGATCAGGTGTTTTTAATATGAAAAATTTGAAATTATGCAGAGCAGTGAATTGTCGATGCCCTTATGTAGTGTCTTATATCCTGTACCCTTAGATCATTGGTCACCAACCCTGTTCTTGGATATCTAGCACCCTGAAGACTTTAGCTCCAACCATATTTGTGCCCAACTGACCATCTAATTATTGCCTTAAAAACTTCTTGATCACCTAAAACAGGTGTGTTAGATTTTGATTGGAGATGAAACCTACAGGAAGGTAGATCTCAAGGAAGAGGGTTGGTGACCACTGCCTTAGAATGTGTGTTGAAAAAGCTGTGCCATCTATGATAGTCTGACAAAGTACGCCTAGTCTTATTGTTTTCTATTGTTCTAAAGCATTTTTGGGATTAGTTTGTATGAGCTGAGCCAACAGTCTCTATGGCTTGTTCTGTAGCAGTGTTAAACCCTCTCGATGTCTCTTCATTTCTTTCTCTCAGCTTACAGTGGTAGTGAAGTACTTCTTCCAGTTCGGTTTCTTTCCTTGGACTACCTCTGCATATCGCGGCATTAATGCTGAGCGGCCATTTGCTCTGCCAAACATCATAGGAGTGGAAAAGAAAGATGGATATGTTCTGTTCGATCTTATTCAGCTACTTGCTCTTTTCTTCCATCGTTCCATCCTCAAGGTGGTGCAGGAAATGTACATATTGCTCACATACAAATTAGTGTCTAGATGACACAACTAAAATATTGTTGTTTTTTTTTTAGCTAATTATTTATCACTTATGCACAGGAATAGACATACCTTTTTTTTTCTTCTTTTTTTCTTTTTTTCTTCAAAACATCAGCCAAAAGAGTAAAACATTCCATTGACGGGCTACTTAATTTTACACTACCAGGCAAATGTTCTGACAAACCTGCTCACAGAATTGTAGAATAATAACGATGACAATAACACTATAAAACATCACATGGAATTATGTAGTGACAAAGGAAAGCTTGAAATAATTCCAAACTATTTTATATGTAAAATTCTCAGCAGTATCTTTGTATGTTCTTGGCATCTTCTCAACCAGCTTTAAGAGGGAACCACCTAGAAAACTTGGTATATTTGGTAGAAGTCATCAAATATACAGAGCCAATTCTACTAAGTTCTAAATGAAGACTACCTATTTAGGGAAATCTATTTTATTCTAAGAAAATCTATTGAAATACATTTTGATAAAAAAATAAATGTATAGTTATTATGTACAGTCATGTGAAAAATAAGTACACCCCATGGATTTTGTTTTTGTTGACATATTTGGACAAGAAAATATGTGATCCTCTTTGAAACAGTGCCTATTAATGAATGTGATACACTCTATCAAATGGCACATAAATTGACATTTTGTAGTAATTTTCACGATTTAAATTAATAAAAAATCAGATCAGTCACATGGAAAAAGTAAGTACACCCCTACATTTATCACACCTTGAAATCCATAAAATTGGAATCAGGTGTTCAAGATTGGGTGCCCGTGATTAGAACCTGCTTAGGGAGTGCAGGTGGCACCTGTCTTATTTATACCTCTCTCATATCTAGTGTCTGGTGTTCCCTTTGCTATTGAGGAGTGGGGTGTCATCATGACACGATCTAAAGAGTGATGTAGTTCTTCAAATAAAAGGTTGTGGATACCTGTGAGTCTGGGAAGGGATTTAAAAAGATCTCCAAATTATTTGAAATACATCATTCCACTGTAAGGAAAATAATCTACAAATGGCGAAGATTTTAAATGACTGCCAAATTGTCCAAGACTGGTTGTCCCAGCAAATTCAGCCCAAGAGCAGACCGTCTGATGCAAAAAGAATTCTCCAATAAACCCAAAGTTTCATCACAGGATCTGCTAGTAAGTCTTGCAGCTGTTGGGGTCGAAGTTCATGCTTCACAAATTTGACCTGCATGTGAGGCATATAGGAAAAGACTAGGCCTTTTGGAATAATGTGCTCTGGATAGACGAATCAAAGATAGAGTTGTTTGGCCACACTAACAACAGACATATTTGGCACAGACCAAAGAGCCTTTCAGGAGAAGCAGCTCATACCAACTGTGAAGCACAGTGGTGGTAATGTTATAGTGTGTGGTTGTTTCACTTCCTCAAGGACTGGACAACTTGTATTCATTGATTCAACTATGAATTCTGCATCATATCAAAGAGTGCATGAAGATAGTGTGAGACCATCTGTCCAAAAGTTTAAGTTGAACTGAAAGTGGACCTTCAACAGGATAATGATCCTAAGCACACTAGCAAATCCACCAAGGAATGGCTCAAAAAACAGAAATGGAGGGTTATGGAATGGCCTAGTCAAAGCCCAGATTTGGATCCCATTGAAATGTTGTGGGGGGATTTGAAACGGGCAGCACATGCAAGAAAACCCTCAGACATCTTGCAAATGAAAGAATATTGCATGGTCAAAAAATTCCAGCAAGCCTGCTGGACAATTATGCAAAATGCCTACAAGAAATTATTTCTACTAAAGGGGGCAGCACTAGCTTCTGAGGCCAAGAGTAAACTTATTTTTCCACAGAAGAATATCACATCTATTAATATATTGGTTGAAGAAATGACTGAAAAGGCTAATTTTCATTGTGGTTTGGTTCAAGTATATCAACTATATTAATAGGCACTGTTTCAAAGATGATCAAATTTTTGCTTGTCCAAATATGTCAAAAAAAGCCAACAATTTCCATGGGGCATACTTATTTTTGCACATGATGTATATAATAAATGTATAATATATGAATGTAAGTATTTTTATTTGTCTCAGTAGCTAATTTCAACCATAAACCTTTATTAAAATTGTGAGCCAGCGGAGATGCTTGTAATTGCATTTGAAATGCTTTATTATAAAGACTAGCAACCAATCCAAAACTTCAGACCATGCCAAGGTCAAAAACAGGCAGTGTGTCAGGAGCTCAGCAAACAGACAAAATTAGGCAAATCCAAAAATCCAAAACCAGAACACTGAACAAGGTCAAGAAACCAGATTATCATACTCAAAGGTCAAGACTTGGCATGTCAGCTAATGATACACTAATGATACAAAAGTCCACATGGTGAGAGCCATAGATAATCACAGCCTTGCATAAGTAAGTGACATTTTGTACACAATATGGCCAAATGTTCTGTTTATTTTTTTCTCTAGCAGAAATAGATCCCGAAGAAGCCACTCTCACTTTATAACATGCTGGATAGCTAGCTCACACTGATTTGTACATTCCCATTTAAGGTGTTTCAGGTAAAACGGAGTCCCTTCTTACTTTTCATCTACATCTGATTAGCTTTGAAATTTTAAGCCAAAAGTTATATTTCTAAAAAGTATTGTTTGCCATGTCCTCTGATGGTTTCGTTAACACTACTGCACTAACCATTTTGAACTAGGCAGTGGAATTTTACATCGCAAACACAGACAAGTGGAATGATATATACAGTGAAATGTCCCAGTGCAGTTATAGGAAATATAGGCACTCTTGGAACGCCGCTTAACCAATCAAATTAGTGGCCTGGTGCTAATGTAACTGTTGTATATTGAGCAATACGTCACTTGAGCAGAGTGTCTGTGTGTGATGGAGTACAAGTGAGTGTAATCAGCAATCAGGCAAACAATCACAGGCAATATAATCATATATATCTAATCTCAGCCATATAGCAAAATCATTCTTTGTAGATGGCGTTAAAAGTTACTTATGGGCCAGGCTTCCTTCATCTGATATTGTTTTGCTACAATGATTACTGGGCCTTGGGTTCGGTGCACTCAAGTCTGCATCCAATCCATCTTCGAGATCAAGAGCATATCTGGGTAAATTCATGCATCCCCTTATACTTGCATTCTTGAGTATTGAATTTCGGCTGTTGATGATGTCATAGAACGAGTACACAAAGATGCAAGATCGCATAAGAACGCATATTGAGAAAAGGCTTGGTTGTTGTAGTCCGTGTTTTTAGGCTGCAAAGCAGTCTGGGAACTGGAGTCAAATGCCAATTCCAGTGTTGACACAACAAAAATTTCTTTAAGACAACGAAAAATATCTAATCTAGTTTGCCCAAACTTTTGACTGGTAGTGTAACCAGTGTGACTATTGGGCAATATTTTGACACTGCTACCATGAGATCTCTATTTCCAAATAAATTGCACTTTCCTAACTCACATTGTCATTTTTAATATAGATAATTCCAAAACCCTTCCTTCTGACTCTTTTATGAAACCTTTGCAGATGTACAATTTACATATCTTGGTTACAATCTATTGGAAAAATTGTTATGTCTGTAGATAATTCTGTGATTAGATCATTCTAAAACCCTGGTGACATTAATTTAGTCTTAGTGGATCTAACCTTTCCAATGAACCAAAAATGGTCAAAAACAAGTTAAGCATAAACAAAAGAATTTAAAGTTCAAGCCTTTCAGATTACAATGTCATGTTGGGTATGTATCATGAATTAAAAAGCATGAGCATTCCAAAAAGTGATGTTAGAGACCAACAGGAATATGTTATGCTTGTTTGTGTGGTGTCTTGTTGCAGTGTCATGGCCTCTGGGATAACAAAGAGGTGGAGATGCCTGATTTCTTTAAGAAGCTGAAAAGGAAAGCCGAAAAAAACAGGCTAAGTGGAGGAACAAGAGAAGAAAAAGGAGATATGAAAAGACGACTTCGTTTCTTTCCTCTTCAGACCTCCACTGCTAAGTTCTTTTTCAGACAAAAAGGAAAAGACAACTCAGAAAGCCATGGTGCGTGATTGTATGTATAATATTAAACATGTTATTGCAAGTGTGAGTATTAATATTATTATTATTATTATTATTATTATTATTATTATTATCATTATTATTATGAGTTACTATCACTGCTGGCTGCAACATGTAAAATAAAAGTCCACCCTGAAAGACATATAATATGTTTATATTAAAAAATATATTTGTGTTGTGTTTAGCGATTCGGGTGCTAATATGTTGGTTGGTGCTGTGTATTTGTTATTCCAGTGAAATGCGGTTGTGTGTAGTAATGATGTACCTGGGGGAAATTAGTAGAACACTTGTGTTTACACAATGTACAGTACTGTGAAAAAGTACTGGCCTGATTTCTTCTGTTTTTGTGTATATCTCGTACTAAATTGTTTCAGAAATTAAAACAAAATCTAACATAAAACAAATGCAACCTGAGCAAACACAAAATACAGTTTTTAAATTATAATGTTGTTATTTATTGAAGCAAAAATGTTATCTAATACCAACTGGACCTGTGTGAAAATGTATTTGCCCCTGTAGTTACTAATAACCCAAATCTGTGGAACTCATTCATAATGGGGTTCAGCTGGACTAGACACAACCAGACCTGATTACTGCAAACCGTGGTCAATCAAATGAACACTTCAATAAAACTTTTTCAGCAGCATGAAGTTAAAAGGTTTTACAGTAAGACACTGTGCCAAAACTAAAAGAAATTCCAGAAATGGTGATGAAGGTGATTGAAATACATCAGATTGTGAAGGGTTACAAAGCTATTTCAAAGGCTTTGGGACTCCAAAGGACCACAGTGAGAGCCATTATCTCCAAATGGAAAAAAAAAAAACTCTGCACAGTAGTGAACCTTCCTAGAAGTGCCTGACCTTCCAAAATTCCTCCAAGAGCACAGCAATGACTCATCCAGCAAGTCACAAAAGAGCCAAGGACAACATCAAAGGTACTACAGGCCTCTCTTGCATCAATAAAGGTCACTGTTCATGACTCCACTATCAGAAAGACACTGGGCAAAAACAGCATCCATGGAAGAGTCACAGCTAACCAAGAAGAACATTAAGGCTCATCTGAATTTTGCCAAAACACACCTTGATGATCCTCAAACCTTTTGGGAGAATGTTTTATGGACTGATGAGTCGAACATGGAACTGTTTGGAAGACAGGGGTTCCGTTACATCTGGCGTAAACCAAACACAGAATTCCACAAAAAGAATATCATACCTTCATGGTGGTGGCAGTATGATGGTGTGATGATTTGCTGCTTCAGGGCCTGGGCAACTTGCAATAATTGATGGAAACATGAATTCTGCTCTCTACCAGAAAATCCTAATGGAGAATGTCTGGTCTTCAGTCCGTAAGTTGAAACTCAAGCATAACTGGATTATGCAGCTAGACAATAATCCAAAGCATAGGAGTAAGTCCTAGTCCTAGAAGTATGTAAAAGACTGATCTCCAGTTATCAGAAACATTGGTTGCAGTTATTGCTGCTAAAGGTGGCACAACCAGATTTTAAGTTTAAGGGGTCATTAATTTTTTCACATGGGTTTTTAGACAACTTTTTTCACTTTAATAAAATAAATAAATAAATAACTGTATTGTGTGTTTACAAAGGTTGCCTTTGTTTTATGTTGTATTTCGTTTGAAGATCTAAAACTATTTAGTATGAGATACACAAAAACAGATAAATCAGCATGGGGCAAATACTTTTTTCACAGCACTGTAAACACAATGGTGTTTAACAGGAGAAAATGAAAATCTCATACATAATGGATAAAAGCCAGGTTGTGCTCTGAAAAAGAAAAGAGCAAGAGCTTCTTTTCCCACTGACCATTTTCCAGTGACATTCAACATCAGATTCATGAGAAATCCAGTGTAGACCTAGTGGAAAGAAAAGTTGGATTCCAACTTCCAGAATACAATGCAGCTATAAAAATTTGTTTTTAGTTCTTGTGTTGATCAAGGACAGCAGCATTTGCATGGAAGTTGAAGATTTGGGACTCTTTGTGGTTGAGCAGACTGTATAGATGAGGAAGTAAGAAAGCTTGACAGATGAAAGGACTAAGGGCTGCTGCATCTGTGTCTTTAGATGGAGTTGAGTTCCCACTGGTGCATATATAATTATATTATAATATTATAATTATTGACATCCAGGCCAGAGAAAATTTTTCCTTTAAGGTTCTTCTCTAGCGATTGGGTAATGATCAGATGATTCCAAACTATATGGAGTATGCAGTCACGCACATGCCTGGATTGGATTTGGCATCAGGTACACTGGTTGATATTTTCTGCCAAAGAAACAAATCTTTATTTTTACACCTAATATTCCCTGTGCATATATAGGTGTGAAAATATACAATGTTCTATATCATGTTTATAATATGGTAGACATTGGTTCATTACTATACATTAACCCAAGAGTTACCGTAGATTATATGATGCTATAAGTGTGGCATACCAGCATTCAGGATCTTCGGCAGAGTCACTCAAGCACTGTCAGTTGGAATGGAAAGCATTATGATGCTGCTATTTATAGTCTCTCCATAGATATTCAGTGGGATTCCAGTATGTGCCCTGGCCAGATCACTAAAAGACATTTTGGTCATTGTCGTGTTAGAAGAACAGTCTGAGGTCCTGAGTGATTTTGAGCAGATTTTCCTCAATGAAATTGCTGTACATTAATATATTCACTTTTCCATCAATTGTAAAAATCCTCTCAGTCCCTGCTTCTGATAAACATCCTGACAGTATAATGCTACCACCACAGTACTTCATCATAGGGATGGAATTGGGCAGGTGATGAGCAATGCCTTGTATTCCTCTCAATTAATGCCTTTGCCATTCCGGCCAAAGAGTTAATTCTTGGTTTCATCACACCATAGAATCATGTTTATTTTGGCAAACTCCAAGCAAACCATCATTTGTCTTACTGACAAGTGGTTTCTGCCTGGCCACTCTACCATAAAGGTTTGATTCATGAATTGCTGCAGAGATGTTTGTCCTTTATACAGGAAGTCTGAACTGTCTGCTTTAGGAAGGCTGCTGTGTTTGTTGGGACCTACACAATGACCAGAATTTTAAGTACCTTACCCCAGATTTGCATTTTGGCTTATCATGTCCAATCAGCTGGTTAAAATAATAAAGGACGATAAAAAAAAGGATGCACCTAAAGTCAATTTCAGTTGTTGAAGCAAAGGGTCTGAATACCTGTGTCAGGCAGGAGAGGTGGATGCAGTTGTTATATTGAAAGCAGACAGGTGAACAAATCCAAAATGTGAAGCAGAGGGAGGGTCATCCTGATTTTTGACCCTGCCTCTGGTTCACGTTTTGGATTTGTTCACTGGTCTACAGTCAGCAGACAGCAAACAGAGTATACAAGGCAAAACTAGAATTGGTAAACCAGGAGACAATGAACAAATCAAACAAAAGAACAAAGCCTTGGCATGTCAGGTAAATATACAGTAAGCAATGCTTCACATTGTGTGTGTGTGTTTGGAGTCTGTTTATATACTGTGTGCATGATAGGAAACAGGTGTGCATGATATGAATTCAGGTGAGCTTGAATGCCTCAGTGAGATGGTGTGCTGGGGAGTGAGGTCCTGAGCAGCCATATTTGTAGGCTGTGATGTATCTTGTGAGTTGGAGTTTGTTGCCGGTGTTGACATGACAACTTGTCTCAGTGTAATATTTCAGGGTTTTTTTTTTTATTTGTTTGGGGTTTTTTTTGCAGATTATTGCAAAGAAAACTATCTAACCCATTTACGGTCTGTAACCTAATAAAATAAGGATTTGAACTAGTATAAGTACTTTCTGAATACATGGCAAATTAAAGGAAAAAACAGCTTTGCATCTGCAAATGAAAAGTTATTCTGACTGATCATCTTTGACCACATGCCTGTGCTGAAACATTTCTATCCTGATGGAAGAGGTCTATTCCAAGATGACAATGCCCCCATTTGCAGGCATGAGGGCTTACTGAATGGTTTCATGAGGATGAAAATAATGTAAATCACATGCTATGGTCTTCAGAGTGACCAGATTTCAATGCAGGAGAACATGATTTGGGACTAACATGTTAGACAGCATACTCCAATATCATCATCAAACACCAACTGATGGAAAATCTTTTAGAAGTATTCATGCCTCCATTACAGTTGCAGAGACTTGTAGAATATATAACAAGGTACACTGGAGCTGTGTTGTGAGCTCAAGGGCTCAAAGCCCAACTAAGACATGGTTTATACTGTTTTTTTTTGTTTGTTTGTTTGTTTGTTTGTTTGTTTGTTTGTTTTGTGGATTTGATGTGTTTTATCTGGATTTGTCACCGACTGTATATAATCATTTAACATAACTACTAAGCATTATAAACACAAATATCCCACCCCTGTACATACTGTGATAAACTTATCTAGGGGGTTGTCTTTGTCTGCTTATTATTCAGTATATGCTACATACTGTACATACTTGAACCATACTAATATTTGTTAGTATATTTTCAACAGATGGTAGGCAGTTGAAGGAAAATCACCCAAAAAAGAAGAAACGCCACTCCAGAGTGCCTTTATCCAGGAAAGAGCAGATCAAAAAGCTGGTCAGAGAGAGAATGCTGGAAGCTAAAGCTGCTATCATAGAAGTGTGAGTAAAGTATAGCATTACTTGGTGTAAATACTCTAAATGAATAAATGCTTTTTCATCTCGGCACTCTCCATGAGGTAATGAAAGTGTACCTAACACCAAATCTTTCTGGAAGTATATAAAGGTTTATGTTCAGATCATATCATTAAAATCTAATTTTTAAATAAACTATTTCATAGTAGGGATAGTCCGTCATTGCAAATATTAGTCTAGATATATTATTATCTACATTACTTACAGCTTTTGTGCAGTTGGTTAATTTTTGTAGATATAAGTCCTAGTGTGTTCTAAATGACATCCACAAGTCTGTGTGAACAAGGCTTTTGTATTTAAGAAAAATATTTTAGGCAAAAGAATGACACCTGACCATCAAACCCATATGTGGGTCTTTCCCAAACTGTTGCCACAAATTTCGCAGTACGCATTTGTACAGAATATCTTTGTATGCTGTAACATTAAGATTTCCCTTCACTGGAACTTAGGGGCCCAAACATATTCCAGAATGACAATGCCCCTGGGCACAAAGCAAGCTCCATGAAGACAAAATCTCCCAAGGTAGGAGTAAAAGAACCCCAGTGGCCTTCCCAGAAGAGTGGAATTTATTATAGCAGCAAAGGGGGGACTAAATCTGGAATGTGTTGTTCAACAAGCACATATGGGTGTGATTGTCAGGTGTCCACAAACCTTTGGCCATATAGTGTATCTACTGTATATATATAATATATGTATGAATACTTTTTGGCCAATTATTTTGTTTGTTAAAACCTTTGCCTTGCTGTTGTAATATTGAAGAGGCAGTATGTTCCAATATTTTGTTTTGTTAATTATTTACACAAATGAACCCATTCAAAATTATTGAACACACTAATGTCTGAATTTATGTTTTGTGATAGTTGTTCATGAGTCCCTTGTTTGTCCTGAACAGTTCAACTGCCCACTGTTCTTCAGAAAAATCCTCTAAGTCCTGCACATCCTTTGCTTTTCCAGCATCTTCTGCATATTTGACCCCTTTCCAACAGTGAATATATGATGTTGAGATCGATCTTTTCACACTGAGGACAAGTGAGGGACTCGTACACAATTATTATATAAGGTGCAAACATTCACTGATGCTCAAAAAAGCAACATGATAAATTAAATGCCAGGGGGTGTAAACTTTTGAACAGGATGATTGGTGTAAATAATTATTTTGTTTAAAGCTATTTATTTAGTTTAATTTTCATTTAATACTGCCCTTCAGAAGCTACATAAGATATTTACATTTTTCCTAGAAGACAAAATAACAATTTACAAAGATAATGCTCTTCAAAAGTTTACACCCCCTGGCTCTTAATGTATCATGTCACTTTCTTGAGCATCAGTGAACGTTTGCATGTTATGTAATAGTTGTGTATGAGTCCCTCAATTGTCCTCAGTGTGAAAAGATGGATCTCAACATCATATAGCCACTGTTGGAAAGGGGTCAAATATGCAGAATATGCTGGAAAAGCATAGAATGTGCAGGACCTGGAGGATTTTTCTGAAGAACAGTGGACAGTTTACCTGCTCAGGACAAACAAAGGACTCAAGAACAACTATCACAAAGTAAAAAAACTGTCGCTGATCATCCAGGTAATGACTCACAGTATTAAGAATCAAGGGTATGTAAACTTTCTGTTTTAGCTTCTTCAGGGCAGTACTAAATAAACAACAAAATGCTATTTTTATGATCCCTCTTATTTATTTATTTTTAATTATTAACATTTTGATGATTCTGCAATGGGTATGTAAATGTATTAGTACAACTGTAGATGTCTTGCTTTTCTTTTATTTAAAAGGCCACATAGGTTACAATAGCCTTCAGTAGTCCAACAAGCTTTCTCTTTCCATTCTTCTAGTGCACTACATGTGTACTTACCCATCAGGCAGTTTTTCTATGACATCATCCATCCCGAGTACAGCCCTGTGTGTGATGTATATGCGCTGATGTTCTTGATCGATGTTGTAAACTTTATCATTATTATCTTCGGCTATTGGGCTTTTGGGGTAAGACTGTCTATTTTCAATGTATCAATATTCTTTTACATTTTCATTTATTTGATATAGTATGCACTCATTCTTCTGTTTTTTTAAACAGAAACATACAGCAGCAGCTGACATCACCGAATCCTTGTCAGAAGACCAAGTACCTGAGGCTTTCCTTGTCATGCTTCTCATCCAGTTTGCCACTATGGTTGTTGACCGGGCTCTCTACCTGAGGAAAACCTTGCTAGGGAAGTGTGTGTTTCAGGTGGTTTTAGTTTTTGGAATACACTTCTGGATGTTCTTCATACTGCCTGGGGTCACTGAGAGGTCAGCAATTCCTCAAAGCTTGGTCACAAATTTGTGATAAACACTAAAAATACACTGTTCTACACTGTGATCATGACTGGCCTTCTGTAGCAGCTGTCTGAGGGAAAGTTTACAATTTAGATTTAATCTTTAATTCTTACATTAACCCTCATGTATTTTTTCACAAGTAAATGTCACATATGCTCTAATTTGATTTTATAGTAATATTTTCATTCAAATAAAACGCATAGGTTTTATGATAGGTGTCACAGATATCCCCCAGCGCATCCACGTTGTCAACGTCTTTGTTTTGGTTTAGGTTCTGTCTCTGTCCTTGTCTTCTGATTGGTTGTTTCCCTTATGTGTCATCAGCTGTTCCATGTTACTCCTTCTGATTAGTTTGTCTATTTATACCCTCGTGTTTCTATTTTACGTTGCAAAGTGTTCTTCTGTATTTGCCGCCTGTTCATTGTTCCTGTGTTCTCTTGTTTTTCGTATTGTGAATTATCCCTGTTTATTGCCATTTGCTGATCGCCTGACCAGTGCCTGTCTTTGGATTTCGACTTTGCATCACATTTTGGATTTGTCTGCCTGTCTCTCTCTTTAAATAAAGCTTTAACTGCACTTGCAACTGTCTCACCCTGCATTGTGTGACAATAGGGACTAAAATCAGACAATGGTTAATTTTTTTTATTATTTCTTTATTTTGACTAAGTCTTTTCTTCTTTAATTTCTTATTGTTATGAATTTTAGAACTTGTTTTTCATGAGCAATAGATACATTGCACCAAACAAAAAAGTTTGTTAGAAAAATGCATTTTATTGTTCTACTTAAATTTTTAAATGGCTTAATTTGACCCAATCCAAATTGTTAAATAAATGGTTAAATAAACTTATATTCCTAAAAGTGCTCTTAGAATTGTCTTTAACTCTGGGCTTTGTTGCTGGTCTTTAAATATGTAAGTGAGTATTTATGACTAGAATATTTGAGTGTGTCTAAGTTGCTAAAGCAACTGTCTCTTGTTGCAGGAGGTTTAACAAAAATCATGTTGCACAGCTATGGTACTTTGTGAAGTGCATCTACTTTGGATTGTCTGCATATCAGATCAAATGTGGCTACCCAAATCGAGTCCTGGGCAATTTCCTCACAAAGAACTACAACTACCTCAACCTCTTTCTCTTCCAGGGGTTAGTGCTTTTCACTCTCAGTTACAGGCTATCACAGATTATTTGAATGTTTGTTGGAAAGTTGTAGTCAGTTTTTTACTCAAAAAAACATATAATTGATTATTTAATATTTCAAATGATGTCTGACATGTTCATAAAGTTCATAATATTGTATTGGTTTACTTAATGTCACGATTCCCCCATGAAGCAGCGTGCTCTAAGCGCGAATGCGCGAGCACCTGCTTTTCCGTTGTTGACCGTAGTGACATCTGGACACGTGTGTTTTGTTTATGTTTCTGTCATGTCTCCTCCCTGTTCTGTCATTGGCTGGGATTTCACATGGGTCTGTATTGCTCTCAGCTGCTAGCAGTTTAGACGCTGATTATGTCCGCATATATACCGCACGCCTCCCAGCACACAAGGCGGAAGATTATTTTAGAGTTAGTTTAAGTTCGTTTAAGTTCGTTTAAGTTCGTATCGTAGTCACGGTCCATGTTTAGAATTAGTTTAATTCATATAGTAGTCATAGTCACGTTCCATGTTTAAAGTTAGTTCGCGCTGGATTATCCGCTTCCAGTCCCTCGTCATAGTTCGTTTCTTGTTTTGTTTATCGACCCTGTTTTCCGTGACCACGACCTAGATTCCTGCCTTGCCCCGTGTATACCTGTTTGCCAATCGCCTGACCTCTTGCATGTTTGTGGATTACGTTTTGGATCACGTTTTGGATTTGTCTGCCTGTCTCTCTTTCAAATAAACAACTGTTCATCCTGCACTTGCATCGTCCTATCTCTGCTCCGTCACGATTCGTGACACTTAACAGTAACAGTGTTGTTTTTTTTTAACAGAATCATAACACTTCCATTTTAGATCCAGCAGCAAAATGTATGCAACTAATTGAATACATTTTCAAATGTGGTTGAATGTTGATGTAAAATATGAATTTATCCTGCCACAAAATATTCATAATGCATAAACCATAAGTGAAAATTTTTGGCTGATAATTTTCTAGTTTTTACATTTCTTGCATAAAAATTCAAGTCAACTACATTAACTTTTTGACTGACCACCAAGCATGCTCGCTACACAGGCATTTTTGCACATTGACTGACTGATACCTGTTGTTAAAATGTACATGCACAAGAGCTGCCCGGGACATCCTGAATAGTACTTCTTATTTGATTGGCCAAACCAGACATAATTACAATTTGCTATTTGCAAAATAAATAAATAAACAAATAAATAATAATTAACCAATAAAACAATACAAAACAAACAAACAAAAAACATGGGCTGCACAGTTATGTTGTGAATTTTTTTCAGCTCCATTTAAATCTCTTGTAAATTCTATTTTTCACACTAATCATTGAGCAGTTACTCTCTAACTTAATGGTTGGCACTGAGACATTTCAAAATGTACATACATACTGTACATTCTCTTTTACCATTTCTAATTTATGTCTCTTTATCTTTGTTCTTATCTGCCTCTTTTTTTTTTTCCTCACAGCTTCCGAATGGTTCCTTTTTTGACTGAACTGCGGGCTGTGATGGACTGGGTATGGACAGATACCACTCTCAGCTTATCTAGTTGGATTTGTGTGGAGGACATTTATGCCAACATATTCATTCTCAGGTGCTGGAGGGAGTCTGAGAAGGTAGAACAAATTTTATACAACTGCACTGTATCTTTAATTCTTAAGAACACAAATGCCCAATGACTATATAATTATTTAATGCCAGAATTGCAAGTAAACCATCATCTTTATGATCAGAGAAGTCAGATAGACATATATTTAAAGATACACCCTTTGTGTATTGTTGATCAATATTTCCCTCTGTCTATCCCTATAGAAATATCCTCATGTTCCTGGACAGAAAAAAAGCAAAGTGGTGAAATATGGTATGGGTGGTGTGATCATTTTTTCCCTTATCTGCATTGTCTGGTTTCCTCTTCTCTTCATGTCCCTGGTCAAATCAGTGGCTGGAGTAACCAATCAACCATTAGATGTTTCCATCCAACTTAGCATATCAGGATACGAGGTTGGTGATTTGGCATTGTTTTAACCCTCTAATGCATGAAAAACATAATTTGCATCAATAAAAGGTAGTTGGCAAAATGTTGCCATATGGCAACCATGTGCAAAGGTGGAAATTATCATAATGTTAAAAAAAAAAAACCCCACAAAATGTATGATATTTCAATTCAAATTACTTCATTTTCCAGACTATAAATTGGCAAGTTTTTTTTTTTTTTTTGCCACCTAGTAAGCATGTAAAAGTTATATCTTCTAGAAAGGAATTACAGTTGCAAAAAATATGAGGATGGATTTACTCAATCAAAATACATACAAAAATTTCATCCAAACATGTTTTGGGTGAATATTTTACGTTTCCATTATTGCATGTTGTTGCCATATGGCAACAATTACATTTTGCCATTTAACAAAATACACAAAACTTGTTTAATTGACAAAAAATTTATGTTAACTTATCTCAAATAGTGTTTAATTTTTTTCCTGTAAGTAGTTTTGCCGAAATATCGAAGACTTAATCAAATTTTGAGAGCCCTCAGAGGATGCCCAAACATCACTTCCTGGTCATCTGACATGACACTCTTTTGTTATGTCAAAGCCCCCTTTTTCTGGTTGCACAGGAAAATAGTTTTGTATTATTGCCTATCAAAAAAATGTATATAAAGAAATTGTTACACTATAGCAACACCATGCAGTAAAAATTCTTTTCAAAGGTACATTACTGAAGCCTTTGCTTATTTCATTTTTGTCTGTGTTTTCTTGTGTTTCAGCCTTTGTTTACCATGAGTGCCCAAGAACAGAATCTAGTGCCATTTTCTGAAGCTGCATACCAAAAGATGAAAAATGTTTATGCTACTTACCCGGTAAACTGACTAAACATAACATAGCTGTTATGTATGCTTATATAGTTATATAGTATGCTTATCATAATTTTAGTAATTTAGTCATTTTCTTTGAGCTTGATATCAGACAGCAGATTTGGCTTTTGGCAAGGAAATGTACAAGAGTTCATTGGGTTCTTGTTTGTCAGAACTTTAAATTATATAAAGAAATTTATGTGGCAACAGTAAATGTGCATTTCTTAGATGTGTTCATGTAAGTTACAGTATCAGAAGCTTTCACATGTTGTCACTTATGGACTTCTCCAGGTTCTCCAGGTACCACAGAGATAGCAGTTGTGTTCATCTTTCAGAATAAAAAAAACACAAATAGTTTTAGTTTTTGAAATGTGCTATAGTACAACAAAATATTGTTAGGCTACTGCAGTGATACTAACAGGGGTGTAACACGGCCTGGGCATTCAGGGCTGTAGCCCCAAAGATTTTTTCTATCGCCCCGAATAATTCCCCATTTGGAGCGGTTTGCCACTACGTAACTGAACGTAAAAGAAGACAGCAGTGTTGTAATTTTGTACCTTCAGTGATCAGAGTGTTGTACTGTATTTTATCTTCAGTGAATGGAGGCGAGACAAATCAGACAGAGTTTACAGGAAAACACCTGGAAATTCTCATGTGTTATTGGTTGACAGGTCTCAGTTCTGCCAAACGCTAGCTCACACAGTCAGTTAATGTGAGGTAAAAAATGGATATACACCAATGTTTTATTATTTATTTATATGTATATTTAGTTGAGTTTGAGTTCTAAGTTTTGAACATGATATGAACAGAGCATGAACAGGGCATAAGGACAGATAATGCACTCTGCATGGCACAATATCAGCTAAACCCATACAATGATAGATTAGTTGTGCCTCCTCTTGGCTAGCGACACCAAACTAGCCTAGTTAGATGGCCAAAAAGTTTTATGTTTTATCAGTCTGGTAGTTCTGTAAACAGTGATAACTCCAGAGGCAAGTTTTATGATAAATCCAACTTTTTGTCCAATTTTAACATTTTTTAAGCAATTAGCCAAGAAATCCAAGAAGAATAATACATGGAAACATGTATTACATGTCTATTTAGCAGTACGTTTTAAAACGTTTTTTTGATGGAGAAAAATCTGAGCTCAGCCCCGGATGATTAACAGTCCAGCTGATGCCCCTGTATACTAAAAAAAATATTTAAATAATTCCTAGTCTACCAGTGACCTAATTAGGCCCATGGTCAGTACTTACAGTTGTGCTCATAAATTTACATACCCCTTGCAGAAGCTGCAAAATGTTAATATTTTTTTTAAATATGGTTTTTTATTTTGTACTGCCCTAAATCAATTATTTCACATAACAGTTGATTACATACAGTGGTGCTTGCAAGTTTGTGAACCCTTTAGAATTTTCTATATATCTGCATAAATACAGTATGACCTAAAACATCATCAGATTTTCACACTAAAAGTAGACAAATAAACTTATTTGAACAATTGAGGTGAAAATATTATACTTGGTCATTTATTTGTTGAGGGAAATGATCCAAAACTACATATCTGTGAGTGGCAAAAGTATGTGAACCTAGGATTAGCAGATATTTTCAGGTGTTTTCAATCAATGGGATGATAATCAGGTGCGAGTGAGCACCCTGTTTTATTTAAAGGACAGAGATCTATCAAAGTCTGATCTTCACAACACATGTTTATGGAAGTGTATCATGGCACGAACAATGGAGATTTCTGAGGACCTTGGTTTGTTGATGATCATCAGGCTGGAAAAGGTTACAAAACCATCTCTAAAGAGTTTGGACAGAGTCAGACAGATTGTGTACAAATGGAGGAAATTTAAGACATTGTTGCCCTCCCCAGGAGCGTTTGACGAAAAAAGATCACTCCAGGAGCAAGACGTGTAGTAGTCCATGAGGTCACAGAGGAACCCAGGGTAACTTCTAAGCAACTAAAGGCCTCTGTCACATTGGCTAATGTTAATGTTCATGAGCCCACCATCAGGAGAACACTGACCAACAATGGTGTGCATGGCAGAGTTGCAAGGAGAATGTGACTGCTCTCCAAAAAGAACATGGTGCCCATCTGCAGTTTGCTAAAGATCACATGGACAAGCCACAAGGCTTTTGGTACAATATTTTGTGGATTGATGAGAACAAAGTAGAATTAAAGCTGCAAGCAGCGATGAACGGGCCCTCACACCCAGGTGCACATGGGGACTGCTCTGCCAGGGGAATGCCATTCCATTGTTTTAGCACTTTTTAGCACTTACATGTTGTTAGGAGTGTATCACGATGTAAAATGTATCATTTCCTGTTGCCGGCAGGTGGTGCTATGACTAATACTGAATCTTGGCATGTAGATGTCTTCAGGTCGGGACTTTTATGAAGCATGTGAAGTTTAGAGCAGATTAGATTTTCTATGTTTGAGTTATAACAACTTACTTTTTCATGGCGAAACATTGAAATTTGTGAGACCGCCACACCCACGCCGTGCAGCGAAAACTCAGAAGCTTCACAATTTATCATCAGCTATGCCTTTAGATGAGACTGATAAAATATGATGCCGATCTAATCAAAGCACTAGAAGGAGTTTATTAAAGTACGAGGCCTGGAAATCGCAAAAAACACAGCAAAAATTTAAGAGAAAAATCAAAATGGCTGACTTCCTGTTGAGTTTAGGGCAGGGGTTCAAGAGAAGTTTTTGTACGTATTGGCATCTTATGCATGCTTACTGAATTGCGTACATGTAGGTGAAACGTAGCGCGAGGCGAACAGCTGTGAAATTTTGTAGGTGGCACTATTGAGCCATTTTGCCACACTCAATTCTGGAACCCCTATCACATGTAAATTTTGACCGGTTCTGACGCGTCTGCAAAGTTTCGTGAGTTTTCGGGTTTTGTTTAGGCCCTCTAAAATGCGATTCATTTCGGAAAAGAAGATTAATATAATAATAATAATAATAATAATAATAATAATAATAATAAACGGAGCAGATCCAATAGGGCTTCGCACCAGTGGTGCTCGGGCCCTAATTATTGGTTTAAAAAAGAAGGGTTATGAGAAAGGAAAACACTGCATTCCAGCACAAGAACCTTATCCCATCCGAGAAACATGGTGGTGGTAGTGTCATGGTTTGGCCTGTTTTGCTGCATCTGGGCCAGGAAGGCTTGCCATCATTGATGGAACAATGAATTTTGAATCATACCAGCAAATTTTAAAGGAAATTTCAGGATATCTGTCCATGAACTGAGTCTCAAGAGAAAGTGGGTCATGCAGCAATACAACGACCCTAAACACACGTCATTCTACCAAAGGATGGGTAAAGAAAAATAAAGTTAATGTTTTGGAATGGCCAAGTCAAAGTCCTAAACTTAATCCAATAGAAATGTTGTGGAAGGACCTGAAACAAGCATCATATAACCACTGTTGTAAAGGGCTCAAATATGCAGAATATGCTCAAAAACCAAAGAATGTGCAGGACCTGGAGGATTTTTCTGAAGAACAGTGGACAGTTTAACTGCTCAGGACAAACAAAGGACTCATGAACAACTATCACAAAACATAAAAGCAGTCGTTGATCATCCAGGTAATGACTCACAGTATTTGAATCAAGGGTATGCAAACTTTTGAACTGGTTCATTTGTAAATTCAGTCATTATTTTGTTTTGTGGAATATATGTAAACATCTGTTATGTGAAATAGCTTATTTAGGGCACTATTAAATAAAAAAAAACTACATTTAATTTTAACAAAATTAGCTTATTATTATTATTATTATTATTATTATTATTATTATTATTAATTAATTAATTAATTAATTAATTTTTGTATTTATTTTTTATTTTTTTTATTATTAACATTTTGCAGATTCTGCACAGGGTATATTAATTTATTAGCCCAACTGTAACATAAATCCCAGTGCAGTGTCTATATACTGCATTTGCTTCTTAGCTGACTAGAAGGGAACTCTTTTGGATAGGGAAAATAATTTTTTTTAGGAAAATGTATTATTTATTTGTAAGTTTTTACATAGTGTATTTAAGGATTTCCCCAGAGGGATAACCAAACAACCCTTAAGGGTTCAAAATTTTCTCAGCATGTTGAGAAAACAACAAGATTGCAACAAGCGACTCCTGGACTCAGTGTTGTCCAAAGGAAATGATTAATTTATACTTTCTTAGTGATACCATTTTGAAGCTTTGAGGAACTAAGCTGAGAAAATGAGGTATTACATGTAAGACAAATTCCTTATTTGATTACTCTGTTTCACATCTTTTTTTCTCTTTACTCTTTCTAACCTCAACCAGTCTGCCATGCAGTTCATAGTAAACTACATGGCAGAAGACATAGTAATAGCAAAGGTTAAAAGTGATGCCAGCTTGCTGTGGAGCATCAGCCCAGCTAGCCATGAAGCTATGATCCAGGAACTCAGCAATTCTTCACATATTTACATTACCATCCGCTGGACCTTACTGAGGTACAAACCTTTGTCTTACTATCCTTGTGAGGATCTTCCACTGACATAATAATTAATGTAGCTAATAAGTGCTATACCTACACCTAAATCTAACCCTAACTGTAGCCTTGGTAACTGAAAGGAAATAAAAGCTGCTGTTTTTGTATAAATAAAAAAAAGCCATATTCCTTGTTGGGACCAGGCAATGTCAAAATTGTCAGACATTCCTATCCTTATGCCCCTACTTCCTACCAAGATATTAATCCATGTCCACACACACACACACACACACACACACACACACACACACAAATCTCAATCGTGACACCACCAGATATCACTAACATTTTTTGTGTTATCGGCAGAAATGTATCCATTTCAATGAATGCAGAGACGATAGGTGAACACACTGTGAAGTATAAGGACAAAGAGCTGCAAGAGAACATTGTGCAAATGCTCAAAGGGACACACACCAAGCCAGTGTAAGTATTTACACACATAATTCTATCCCTGTTTTTTTACATTACTCTTTACTTTATTCTTGTCTATTCCTCTCTCCTTTATTCTTTCTTCACTCAGAAAATAATTCTGAGTTTGGTGCCATATACTGTAAACTATAGTCCAAGCTGTACTCAATGTGCCCATCGCCTAACTGGGCAAGTAACAAATGACCTAAAAAGAGACTGCCATTTCTGCTGACTGCATTTTTCAAGTCTTTCTTTGATTTGAACACTTAATACGGAAATGAAGGAATCTATATATAAGCTTCAAGTCTGTGCAGATATATATGCAGAAGATATATAAATATACGTATGTTCATAAAAACTACTTGAGTGAAATCAGGATTATTTGTGTTCTTTGGTATTTTCCAAACTTTAACATGCAAATGTTAATTTTGTTATTCTCCTTGTGATTAATTTCAGGATCATTGAAAACTTGATGCCGAAATATATCAGAGGACCTTCAGGACCAGAAGCAAAAATGGCACATCGACTTAATGTTGGCAAGTCAAATGATGTTCTTATAAATAATAGGCAATAGTAAGCATAGTATAACAGTAATTGTTTAAACTATACTGACTGCATGTTTACCTCTAATTTTAACAGTAAAGTAACTATAGCAGCATATACTTTGGGAATCAGTTCAGTTTGACCATGATGATCACACACACACACACACACACACACACCCCCACACACACACATACACACACAGGATGTCCTTAGATTTATTATTTCAAAAATAGAAAGTCGGTCTAAATTGTTTGGTTGCACAATAAATATATTTTCTACAAGTTGTTAGGAGGAAAAAAGATAGAGAAGGTTATTAAAACATCAGCAAAGCTTTGAATCTTCTCAGAAGCACTGTGAAATTGTTACGAAACGGGACTTGAGCAGAACCAGGTGCAGATCAAAGTCTTTATTGTCACTTAGCCGAATACACACAGGTAACGCGGTCTAGACGGGCTTTACTTGAACACTGGATATGAAGCAAGGAACTCAAACAGGACATGAAAACAAGACCGCTTTAACATATGTAACGTATTCAATATTCACATACTCATACAACATGACTAACATAAATACTGAGCGAAGTGCGCAGCCACACGAGGGGTTTAAATACCTAACACAATCAAACTAAAACATGGACACCTGGATTAACTTAAGACACACCCTCGACAAACAACCAATGCTTAAACAGGGAGTAAATCAAAACAAACGAACCGCGCGTGTCCATATATAAGAGTCTCGTGCACGCGCGCTCTGCAGCAGTCTTTGCGCTTCGACGCCGCAGCGCCATCTGCCGGCGGGAGCGTAACAGAAATCCATTACACCAAAGTGGAAAATATATGGCACAACCCAGACACTACGCATATCATGCCAAACTGAGTGCTCGGGCAAGAAGGGCAGTTCTCAGAGAAAGCTATAACACTGAAATAAGAGAACATGTGCTGACCTCAATAATACCATGGGTTGTTGAGGAGGACCTATTCCAGGTGAAAATATATGTTCCAACAGGACACTGAGCCAAAGCACAGGGCAAAAATTATGGGAATAAGGAATAAGCAATGGCTTGGGGAAAAAAAGATAGTGTACATTTTGGAAAGGCTGATTCAAAGCCCAGATTTTGAATCCAATCTGTGGCATGGCCTGAATATTACTGTCCACCAAAATTCTCTATTAAATTCAGCAGAGTCAGAGAAAATTTGCATTGATGAATGAAAAAAAACCCTAACAATCAAAATGTGCTTTTAGAGACATATCATAGGCAACTCAAATCTGTGCAAAATAACAATTCACACTGAGGGGGTGAATACTTACAAATTAAGCAGATTTTAGTTTTGTTTTTGTTTTTTTTTTTAATCTGAGGACATCTAAACACTTTAATTTAATTTAATTTCTGTAGAGAGTCAATCTACAGTAATCCTTATCTGATATCATTAATTTTGATATTTTGAGAAATAATCATGGGGTTGGGGGGAGGGGGGTTGAATACTCTCTGGAGACACTGTAATTTCTAAAACACTAACTGACAGCTGTTTACTTCCTCACTAGCTACTTAGCTTAGATGCATGCAATAGTGGTGTTGGTAGCCTTAAGTCACCATGCTGATAATATTGTATTGTATAACATATTATTGGCAAATGCATACAATAATGACCTACAGCTATACAAAACTACTTCACAGAACATTCTGATCGCGCAGATGACCATCATTTGGTCTTCTTCTATCCCCTGTCCATCAAACTGAAACAAGCCAATAGTAGCACAGAGGGACGTGGGCCTTACTGGTGGGTGGTGGAGGAGTGCAGTCCAGATCATCGAATAACCAGATGCCAGAACATTGAAATAGTAGTCTTCAATGATAAAGTCAGTCCATCCAGCCTGGGATTCTTAGCTGGATATGGGTAAGAATGCTGTTCACTTTTTCTTAGCACAATAGCTATGTACTGTATATTACATGTTAGTAATTATGATTCATGATAAAAAGATCTTTGAGCCAACTTTTGTGTCTGCTCTTTTTTAAAAATCTTATGTTTTTATTGCTTTGATGTCTAGTGTGTGCTTTTTAAAAATATATACTTTATATACCTTTTGTTTCTATCTTCTCCTTTTTTTAAAGTGTATTTACCAATGATGGTTTTGATTATTTCCAAGTCAAGCTGATTAAATATAATGTAGTATATGAGTATATGTGTGTGTGTGTGTGTGTGTGTGTGTATATGTATATATATATATATATATATATATATATATATATATATATATATATATACACACATATACACTAATGTATATATACAAAGTACAGTATGTGCAGTAGGCACAGAATGTGTACCTTGAACCACATGCACAAAGTGAGTAGTAGTTTTGTACGGTTTGTTACAGTTACATTTATATAGTGCTTTTCTATGCACTCAAAGTGCTTTGCACATTATTGTGTGGGGGGAATCTCCTCAACCACCACTTGTGTGTGGCCTCCACCTGGATGATGTGACGGCAGACATAGTGCGCCAGAACGCCCACCACACACCAGCTATTAGTGGAGAGGAGATGAGAGTGATGTAGCCAATTCAGGGATGGGGATTATTAGGGGGCCATGATAGAGAAAGGCCAATGGAGGTATTTTGACAGGACACCGGGGTGTTTTGTAATATGTGCATGAGCTGTTTATTAGATAGCACTGCAGATGCTGAAGGTTGCAGGTTAACATGTGTGTCTTGTGTGTTTTGCAGCATCGTGGGTCTGTACATGTCAGTGGTGCTGGTCATTGGTAAGTTTGTGCGTGAGTTCTTTAATGGAATATCTCGCTCCATCATGTTTGAGGAACTACCAAATGTGGACCGAGTGCTGAAACTGTGCACAGACATCTTTGTTGTCCGGGAGACTGGCGAGATGGAACTGGAGGGGCAACTGTTTGAGAAACTCATCTTCTTATACCGATCACCCGAAACCATGATTAAAATGACCAGGGAAAAGAAATCAGATTAACATTTCTTAGTTTACTTTTTGAGAGCTTACTGCACAGTTTTTTTTTAACACATCATACCAAGATATTAAGTGTTGCTCTTCTTCCCTAATTAAGGGTTGCCTATTTAAATATTTCCTAAATAGAGTCCTGCCCAGTGTTATGTATTATCAGTCTTAATCCATTGTGCATGAAATTCTTTAAATGTCTTCTTTCTACTCGATACTATATATATGACATATAATGGTGTGTATTAAAAAAAAACATTCAGGGTACAGCAGGGCTTAAAGGCTCCTGGGATGAAAAGAATAGATAATATGTACTTTCGGTTTGCTGAAGAACCTCATTCCTCCACAAGTAGGACCTTGGGCAGATGTCTTAAAAAGCTTTCAGCCACATTTTCCTTACGGAAGTCTTAAGCCCTGCCTTACTCTCTATAATGCATGTGTTTATTTCATAAATCCTACTATTTCATTTAAAATGCAGCAGAACAAAGGTGCCATAGACACATTCCTTTTTAATGTTATTCATGCATTTTATTTCTGTGGATAGTTGAGTTGAAGCAAGTGAAAAATAGTCATAGGCATTAATCAAGGATCTTTGGTCCACCTTACAAAGCATACCATATAAAAATGAATAATGGAAAGAACAATGAATTGGAAATTAAAAGAACAATTTATGCCTAGCTTTGTGATTGAACAGTCCACATACAATCAAATAATAACTGTTCTAGAATCAAAGCTACAATACTCCAAACTAATTTGTAAATGATTACTTGACAGTGTGTTTTTATTTCACAAATTATTAAAAAAAACTGAAATGAAATCTGTCCTCAACATCAGTGGCAATCTCACGAATGTTTCTCCTCATGATAGCGATACCGTATAAGCCTTGTTTATCATTATGTCCAGAGGTCAGAGTTTGTCTGATTGTAGGAAGTCAAAGGGACTAATGATGTCTGTTGCAACAAACAAAAATCCCTGTGTAGAGAAAATGGGAACATGTAACATCGAAAAGATAACAGTAAAACACAGTTTCATCCTAAATACTGTACAACTAATGTGCACAAGTAGGTCACTCACATGCAAACACACTCCTATTTAATGTCTCCAAAATGTTTTTGAAAAAAATTAACTATAGTCTTACAGACTTTGTTTGCTATATACATGTAAAGTTATATATTTTAAATAAATGCCCAATGGGTAATGGCCTGTTGTGCTTTTCACTGTAATCATTAGATCATCAGGAGGTATTCAGTTTGTGCTACATACACATCTTGTCAACTGAAATATTCATGTTATGTCTTACTCACATTCATTACTGAAAGCATTTTAATATATATATATTTATATATATATATAAATATATATATATTTTAATATATATATATATATATATATATATATATATATATACACATTATTTATTTATTTATTTATTTATTTTTTTGCACTGGTGGATTCATCTGGAATCCACAGGTATATGACCCCAAAAAGTATTAAGCCACACTTACAAATGTATAAATTTCACTGCATTAGAAGACAACATGTCAAACCAAGTAGCATTTATTTTAAAGAAAAATGCCACAAGCACACTTTTCAAGCAAAACATTTACTAAAAAATGGATCATTCTGATTAAAATGATAATGTGGCTTAATTACAGATCAAAGCTACAGTGTTTTAATATTTAGTTTGCCATCCTTTTGTTTCGCAGAACTTCTTGATAACATCTGGTTATGGAATCAACCAGTTTCTGTAACAGCTGTGGTGGAAGTTTCCTCCACATTTCAACCAACAAAACTTTTAGTTTGTCCACACTGAAGCATCGACAATCTGCTCATTTCTTCTCCTTGCCATCCTATAGATGCTTTATAGGGTTTAGATCACAGCTTTCAGATGGCCATTCTAATACTTCCATTGTCTGTCTGGCAAAAACAGGGCAGCTGGTATTCTTTGGCTCATTATAGGGTTGAAAAATCCACACACAAACAGTCTCCCATCATATCCATCCAAGTTAAACTTGTTTTCATCTGAAGAGAATGCAGTTCTCCAGAATCTGCTGTCTTTCTGTGCATGTTCTTTTGCAAATTACTTATTCGTGAGGCTGATTCTACCTTCCCTCTGTACCCATGCTCGTTGATCTTGTTTTGAATAGCTTGTGCTCTAGTTGTATCTGGTCATTTCCATCGATCCTTGGCAATCCTTCTTGCAGTTTTTCTTGGTTTTACTCACAATTATCCTGCTTATTCTGCTGGTGTTCTGTTCTTCATCTTTTATTTATTTATTTATTTATTTATTTATTTATTTATTATTTTACAAGTTCTGCTGATCTGCATGGCCAATAATGTAGAGTGGCCTTCTTGTGCATGGCAAATACTGTAGAGTAGCCTTCTTTGTGCAAACAGATGATGCTAGACCTTTTCCCAAAACTTACCTTTCTTAGACATTTTTTTTCCACATTCTTTTAACCAGCTGTTCCCAAGGTAATTTATGGTGGATGTATGTAGTGTAATTTATAGTGGATGTATACAGGTGCCCCTAGAAGACTAACCACATGGTGTACTTCATCACATAAACTATGGATTAAGTGTGACAAGCAGAATAATAAGTGTCCAATTACTTTTTTGTGTAATTACGAAAATTATATCTAATATTTTGATATTTTTAAAGATAAGCTATCCTATTTTGGGGGAAATGTTTTGCTTGAAATGTCTACTTGTGGTATCTTTCATTAAAATAAATGCCACTTGGTTTGACATGTTGTATTCCTAAGTGTGGCTTAAGTATCCAAATACTTTTTGGGGCCTCTGTACTGAACAGAACCTAACAACCTACACCATATTATATGATGGGTTAAATTCACACTACATAGTGACTGTCTATTCAAGCTATACTGCACTTGTTCCACACCATTGAACTGTGCGGATGATTGCACGTCACAGAGCAGGCATACAAAATGGTGTCCAACTGAACTAATATGGTTAGGTGAAAACACATTGGTGTGAATTAGATACACAATTTCCCAATGAGGTGCAATACTACAAATACAATGTGAGAGCATACATACAATTCAGAATCAGTCTAAATGATTTTAAATACAGTAAACTAATCAGCCTTACATCACTAACTGGAGTACAACTGTATTGTCTTGGGTTGTGGCTACAATGTGACAGCTCACATTGTAAACTGAAAGCCAGGAGCCAGGTTATTTTATTTATAGCTAAATTAATATAATAATCCTCTTCTCTTAGGGGCCTTGGGAAAGGCTTTCGAAACGATATATTAAAAAAAGGGCAATGTGGATATCAAGGGGCAAAGGGGCAGGTGCTAGTACCCACAGGCCACACATTAACTATGTTCATTTTAACACTGCATTATTACTTGACTGATAAATTATTTTTTGTTATCAATCTATCTTCATTCCTATCGGCATTGCCTGTTGACTTAAAATGGGCAGTTTATAAAAATGTGATATATAATGCAGATGCAGTTTACTGGGCTGTCTAAAGACTTGAAAGAAGCCAATAATGAAATGCAACACACACTGAAATGATTCCACAAGTAAAAGGACAAGGTTTACATTTTAATACAGTAAGGTTTTAAGGTTTACAGTTTTAGAGAAACGTTCATTAGTCTTGTTACATTGTTAGAGTAAATGAACCAGACAATTATTTCTTTAAAGCACCTGGAATGTAGAACTGAAAATGTTGAATTTAATGGATTTTAGAGAACGTGTTTAGGGAGATTTAGCATTAACTATATAAAGTCACTCACTGATAGAATGCCTCCATTTATGCCTATTTTCAGTACCAAAATTTTACCAATGCAGTGTAATCTAACTGCCCATATTACTGCACATGACTGAACACTATGGTACTTACATTTTCGATGGTCATCACTGAATTACTCAGGTTGAAACCCTTCACCCTCGGCAATGGAAGGCCTTCCTGCAGTCGGGCTAAACATTATATTGTCATTTAATGTTAAAATCAGATAAGTGAAACGTTACAAAATATGAATTTAATTAATGTCATGTGGATCTATTTCTTACCATTCATCTTTGGAAGTACAAAGCTGCTCATTGCTAACTTCACCATACGCTCAATTGGTGCAACCTAAAAAATGATCATACTTATGTCAGACAGATTGTACCATAACTGTGTTATAAGCTTTAAATCAATTTGTCGATAAGTTCTTAAGCACTTACGTCAAATTTTTCAATCTCTGTAGATCCAAGCAATATGGTCAAACTTCAGCCATTCAAGAATTTTAAAGGTAGAGGGTAGAAGTTATTATTTTTTCTGCTTTGCACTTTCATTTAAACAAATGTTTAATTAATAAAATGGTTATTTGTATACTTACTTTTTCATTTTCAAAAGACCCTTCAGCAGCTGATTGTCAATTTGGACTTTAGCAATAAAAGAATATTGCTTGAATAGGGGAAAGATGATTATGCAAAAGTAAATACTGTAAATACAAAAGTGTTGTACAGGTGTCATCTGCACTTACTGTATAAATCTAAGACCTGTTATTTAAGTGCTTAAGGTGTGGGCATTTGTTCAACAATTTCAAATTTTCATTTTCTTTATTTATATTTGGTTTTGAAATATGTTAATAATGTCTCTTTGTAGAAATTGATCTTGGTGTTTTCCTCACAACTGACTAGATTCAACTAATCAGCTAGTTAGTTACAAGAGGCAAAACACCACATTGTGCATGACAGGAGTACTCCAGGACCATGATTGAGAAACACCCCCCTAGAAGATTTAAAAACCATTTAAATTGACATTTTTCTTTTATATTTAGTGACTGACATATTTGATATTTTCCATTATTCATAATTCTGGTTTTCACTACAATATACTGGCAACATAACCCAAGGTAAACATTAGACCAAACTAAATTAGGACTATGATTGTTGTATGCATGGGGAAGCAGGAGGTTTAGGAACAATGAACAATGCAGTACTGTATATTTAAAGAGTTGGAAAGTGCATAAAAATGGTTTAAAAAAAAAAAAGAAGAAGAAAGCTCTCACCATATCCAGTCTGAAAAGGGGGATTAAATCATTCGGTGTCTTGATAGCATAGAATTTGGCTGCAGCAGACAAGTCAACATTGATCATTGTTTGATTAAAGGAAATGAGGGGGGTATCACTGGCATACAGCAAAACTTCCATCTCCATGTCTGGATACAACTTGGGGAGCTGCAATTAAAAACCCAAAAATGGCCATTAAGTGAGTGCAATACTAAATCACATTACAGTAATTTTAGTGAAAAGTTTCACTGATTTCAAATCATGGGTCCTGTTTCACACAATCAGTGCGTTTACAGGGACAACAATAATCCAATATTAACCCAATTAAGACAATACTCTGATTAAGAAACTACCATGTAAACAGCAATTTTTAATTACCTTAATCCGATTAAGGTCATACTCGAAGTAAACACAAATCGAATTAAGACATGTGGAGTACTCCTGTTTTAGTCGCATTATCGACATGTATTACAGACATGTGCACACCTTACACATTATTAACGTCGTGTGAGAGTTTCACCGCATTTTGTGACAGGACACGATCACACATGGCTGTGCTCAACCGTTTTACGGCAAATAAGAGAGCACGGCTGTGTCCCAAACCGCATACTTGCCTACTACAGGCCTGTAGTAGAGGAAACACATGTATCTCAGCTACTATATAGTAGGTAAGTACACGATTTGGGATGCAAACTGTAAGACGAACTGTATGTTGATACGTGAAATTCTGGAGGGAACGTCGGACAGCGTGGCGTGGTGACTTAATGACGTGTGCTGTTAATCGAACTATGATCTATAACATGTAAAATGGGAACATGAAAGGAGTATTCTAAAAGCGACTCATGTAAACACCTTAATTACAATATTGTCTTACTCAGAGTAAGGTCAATAATTAGATTACTGCTATCCATGCAAACGTAGTCACTGTTATCCAGTCATTCTGAACAACATTAGATGATATACACTATAGAAACCAAATACAAACCTGTGGAATCAGGATTCCAAACTGACTTGTGTTCAGGTGGATGGGAGAGGCCTTGGGGATCTTTACAAAAAGAAATCATATCAAATACCTGTTAGCGTTAATGCTAAGAGAATTTAATAAAGCACTATGTAACATGGTGCTATGAGCACATGTGTATTAAATATTGCATTACAATACTTCATACAAAACTATACACATTTTATTATGTAGAATTCATAGTGCAAATTTAATTCTATACACATACCTCTGTACAAAGAAGGAAGTGTAACCAAAAACATGATGTGTTCTTAAATATTAATACAAATCATGAACATACAACATGGCATCCTTAGGTTATCTTCTTTTACTCACTTTTCTTTCTTACTTGTTTTACTGTTTTTATGCAATATTTTATATCAAACCCTTTCACAGCATAATTGAACTCACCTATATAATACAAAAGATTTTTTAGGTCAGACAATACAATATGCTGTAGCAAAGTTGATTCAATTGGTGGTTTATTATCCAACTTTATTAACTGAAAATAATACATGGGCATTGCAGACTGTTGAAGCTATGAAAATATTTATTACTCTTATGCTGAATTCAAGTAGGAACAGGTACGGACCTCCAACTCAATTCCAAACAGAATACTGCATGTTTTATGTTTAAAACAAATTAATATATATATATATATATATATATATATACATACATACACACATATATATCAGATGGTCAATATGATATTTTTTTTTAATAATATAATCTACAGATATGCATTCCTACAGATTC
Source organism: Ictalurus furcatus (assembly GCF_023375685.1). Classification (NCBI taxonomy): domain Eukaryota; kingdom Metazoa; phylum Chordata; class Actinopteri; order Siluriformes; family Ictaluridae; genus Ictalurus; species Ictalurus furcatus. Next base: position 11,524,087 of record NC_071259.1, read on the forward strand.
TTCTACCAATCAGTTCTACCAATGCTTATAGTGTGTATTATTTACAATTGTTCTTTGTAACCTGCACCAGACGCCATGTGCCCTAGATAACATATAAGCAACTGCACTTCAGTTTTCAAATAAGTTATGCATGTCTACTCATGAGAATACTGCTGTCCTAGAAGACAGTACGGACAACAGAAAGAAACAAGCCGTCTAGTGACACCAGACTCTTACCTCCTTATATATTTCTCACGTGTATTCTCGAGAGGCCCATGTGGGCAAAGGGGTGTAATGTAATGTAAAGAAGCTAAAGACTAAAAACAAAGCTTGAAAACATCACTGATTTGCCCTAGATTAATGCTCTACACATCATCTTAATGGTAAATTTAAGGCTGTAATTGTTCCCAGTAGTAACATATCGATTGCTTCCTGGTAGCACCATGGAAAAGATGTTCTCTCTTGACCTTTAGCTTGAGCTAATATAAGCTAAACCATTTATCTAATGATAAAAGGAAAAACAGTAAAGCAATACTTAAAGACAACAACATTTCCCCCCCAATAATATTGACAAATTTTGGTCAAAAAAGGAACTTTGGTTTCAGCAGAAGCAACGTGACTTTGGGTATGAGTCTCTATTTGTATAATCTCCTTTTGATCAGTTTTGTTGGTTAAATTAACTATGCAGTGGCGATAAGGATTCTACATATATCTGTTAAAATTGCAGGTTTTATAATGAGGCATGTGACTGTTCTCAGAATTAACCAATCACATTCAAACTCATATTCAAAAGTAACTATTGTACACCTGTCATCAATGAAGTGACTCTGAAAAAAAAAACAACAACAGAAACAACAACATCCAAATCCACCTACAGTACCACACTAAACCATTTGGCAAAATATATGGAACTTTTTGGACATAATTTTAAAAGATATGGTGCAAAAACAAGACAGCTTATCACCCAAAGAACACCATACACACAGTGAAGCCTGGTGGTGGCAGCATGGTGGTGGGAGAATAAATGTTAGTAGCATTAGTGAAGGGGTATACACACTTGTTCAACCAGTTTATTGTAAGTGTTTTCTTTTCCCCCTCCAATAAATCATTCTATTTGTTCTTCATTTGAATTTTGTTGGTTGCTTTATCACATTAAATGTTGGAAAAGATCTGACACAATTTATCTTGGTTTATCACATTTTTTCTATCACAAAAAGGGTGTGTTTTAACTTTTTCTATCCAAATAGTATTGCCAAGTTCCATGTTGAAGATAAATAGCAGCTATCTTGTAGTAAGATGAAGAAATAAATAATTGTTTAGGTTATATCCTCACCATGTCATCTTCGATGGTGATGTTCAACACTCCAGATTTAAGATAAGCAAATGCTGCTGAGTTTACACAGAAGTCAGACATGCCCACTGAGAGCATGTAATCTGTTTTCCACGGCAGCTCAAAATGGTTGGGAGAAAATGGTGGCTCAGAAGTAGAGCTGCTACTGTAAAATTCACCCTGTTACAAAGAACAAAAGAAAAAACATTGTATTAATCACAAAATGGTCAGCATAAAAATAATATGCACAGATTCTCAGCCTATAATTCAATAGGCAGCATATAAAGAATGAAAGATGTATTTTATGTACATTAATTAACTTAGCCTTGGTGCATAAATAATTTAAACTGCCTTTAAGCTGTGTGGCCCCCTTTCAGTTAATATTCCTTAAAAAGCAGAACATACAATCATAATCCATAGAGCCAATTAGGAGACTTTGTGTAGCCTAGTCCGTGTTGTAAGCGAGTGAAATCACATTAGCAAATGAAATATTCATCCTACCTTTACATTTAATTCAAATCCATTTTCAAACACAACAGGTGAGTCAGTCAGAGAAATATTCAGATATACATAAGGATCCATCTTTACGGTTTCTGTTAAATAAAAGATAATAACAGGAGGTTTAAAAATGAAATCGTCTAGCAGACAAAAATATTGTTTACTTCCATTTCATTCCATTGTCAGGCAGCAATAATTTTACAGGATGCTTCTGATAATTCAAAATACAATAAGTGTCAAAACTCTTCATGAACATTTTTATTTTATTTTTGTGCGATACAGTAAATCAGGATGGAAAATGCAGCCTGCAGAATAGTGGCTTATTTATTATTGCTGTATTGTCAGGTGTCTGGTGTTCAAAATATCTTTTATTTGCTTTTATTTGAAATCTGAGGTTACTTAGATTACTCCCCTCCAACATTGTTTGGAGGTAGCTGGAAAGACACTAATGAGCTCATTTTAATGACATATATGCTTGCATCATCCTTGGTGCATTTTATCACATTTCCTAAGCTATAAATTTTAGGGGGTTTGTTCTAAACTCCAATCATTAGAGAAAATGAGCAGGTAAGAGTATAAAAGTTAAAAGCTTGTATGGCCGTGAGAATCTATTCATTTGCTTTCCATCACTCCACTCAAATTAAATGTAGCACTAAAAGCAAATACAATATTTTGTACATTTCACCTAGATTAGGTAGGTTATGTTAAGCTATCGTTATGTTGAGCTTTGTGGAAAATTGTAAATATATACTACCAAAGCTATTAAAAAAATATCACTGACTATTTATCAATAATTATATCAATTTGCATTATACAACTCCGATTCCAAAAAAGTTGGGACAGTATGGAAAATTCAAAAAGACAAACAAAAGGAGTCATTCTCCTTTTTCAAGTCACCCTGTACTATATTGAAAACACATTATTAACACATTATTTGATGTTTTACTTTGTGAATTTAATTTCTTTTTGAAAATATACACTCATTTCAAATCTGATGACTCAACTGTTTACCACACTGTAACATCACCTTTTCTTTTAATATCACTTACAGTATTAAGCATTTTGGCACTGAAGACACCAGTTGGTTAAGTTTAGCAAGCGGAATTTTCCCCCATTCATCCATTATGCATTTCTTCAGCTGCGCAACTGTATGGGGCCTTCATTGCCTTATTTTGGCTGCAGGACTGCAGGTGGGCCATGCTAGCAGCCAACACGCTCAGCTTACGCAACCCTGTGCTTGTAATCTGGGTAGAATGTAGTCTGACGGTGTCCTGCTGGAAAATGCAGGGATGTCCCTGGAAAAGACGACATCTGGATGGCATCATATGTTGCTCCAAAATGTGTACATATCTTTCTGCATTAATGGTGCCCTCACAGATGTGCAAGTTAGCCATGCCACGGGCACTGACTCACCTCCATACCATGACAGATGCTGGCTTTTGGACCTGACGCTGATAACAGCTTGGATGGTCCTTTTCCTCTCTGGCCCAGTGAGCACAACGGCTGTTTTGTCCAAAAACTACATGAAATGTTGACTGGTCTGACCACAAAACACAATTCCACTATGCTACTGTCCATCTCAGATGAGACAGAGCCCAGAGAAGTCGGCGGTGATTCTAGACAGTGTTGATGTATGGCTTCTGCTTTCATAGTAAAGCCTGTGGATGCAGCGGCAAATGGTGTTGAGCTTATCCAAAGTATTCCTGAGCCCATGTCAGGATATCCATTACAGACTCATGATGGGTTTTAAGACAGTGACGTCTAAGGAATTGGAGACCACGCGCATTCAGAAGTGGTTTTTGGCCTTGCCCTTTACACACCAAGATTTGACCGGATTCCTTGAATCTTTTAATTATATTGTGCGCTGTAGAAGGTGAAATTCCAAAAATCCTACCAATTTGTCTTTGGGGAATATTGTTCTCAAAATGTTGGATTATTTGCTGACGCATCTGTTGGCAGACTGGCGAACCTCAACCCATCCTTGCTCTTGAAGGACTAGGCCTTTTTTGGAGGCTCCTTATATACTATGATTAGACGATTGCCTCATCTGTTTCACATCACCTTCTTATTTCAACTTGTCACATCGCTATTAGTCCTAAATTGTCCCTTTCCCAACTTTTTTGGAACATGTTGCATGCATTAATTTCAAAATAAAAGTTCACCTTAAAAAACTATGCAGTTGATTTGGTAAAACACCTTGTCTTAGGTAAAACACATTTTTTCTTTAAATACAAGTCAAAGTACATTTACAAATCACTACTCTTTGTTTTTATTAGCATTTTCCATACTGTCCCAACTTTTTCGGAATGGGGTTGTATTACTGACATAGTAAAATGTTCAAATGTTACAGTAATCCTGAACTGTAAATCTGGATTTAAATGTAAAAGAAAAAACAGCATGTGTTTTTCTGTAAGGGTTGAAATCAGTTTCTTTTTTGTTCACTTTAGGAATTAGTTTCCAGACTTCATGATTAATCAGAGTGAATCAACAGAAAACACCCTCTGATTTTCTTTACTACTCCCAGCTTATAAAGTGTACTGTAGAGTCAAACGATAACTAACCCTGTTCCAAAACTCTATCTTTCAGATGAATACAGTAGTTTTTAATACTGTATTACAACAAACACGAATTTAATACCAACAAAGATAATCTGTCCTCTTGATTAACCAGATCAAAACTATGAGTAGTGCTAAAAGTGAATTCTGTAGGAAGCCAGATATCCATAAAAAGAGGTGATGATTATTGGTATATTTACTGGATTGGAAAATGTCAGCACTTCAAAGTACACAGTTTGGGAACAGTGTGCACTTGTACTCGTTATTACATAATTATTGCAAAACAATATTAATGATTAACTACACAGCTTTCAAAGAATGTAAGCAACCAGACATTGAAATACCAGATGCAGCCAGAACTTCGTCGATATTTTCAATTCCGCTCTGAATTCCTGGACATATCTGGATGGAGAAAAGTGTTATAACATCAGTGATGCTTGGCTTTAGATCAAGGGTCGGGAACCTATGGCTCGCAAGCCATATATGACTCTGTCTGTGATTGGCTATGGCGCAATGGCAGGAAAAAAAATAGGAATCACGAAAGCTAGTGTGTGTCAATTCAATTAAATCTTGACATATTACATTTATATATATATATATATATATATATATAAATGGATATATATATACATTATGAATTATGTATTATGAATTATGTATTACCGATTATGAATTATGTATATATATATATATATATATATATATATATATATATATATATATATATATATATATATACATACATAATTCATAATCGGTGCCCGTTTGTCATGTGTACACCAACCTGTGGCACAACAAGTTCAAATTTTACTGGACAATGTGAAGCAGAGCTGTAATTTCCCGGTCTAATTCATAAATTGGTTGAGAACTACATACTTACACACCCAGCCAAGGTGAAAAGGCTAAAAGAAAAAAATAATATTCTTACCATTTGATGAAACTATCATAATTGGGGGTACACGGTGGCTTAGTGGTTATCATGCTTGTCTCACACCTCTAGGGATGGGGGTTCGATTCCCACCGCAGCCCTGTGTGTACATGGAGCTTGCATGTTCTCCCCGTACACTCCAGGCACTCCGGTTTCCTCCCCCAGTCCATAGACATGCATGGTAGGCTGATTGGCATGTCCAAAGTGTCCGTAGTGTGTGAACGTGTATGTGAGTGTGCCCTGCTATGGCTTGGCACCCCGTCTAGGGTGTACCCCACTTTGTGTGCCCCATGCGCCGTGGGATAGGCTCCAGGTTCCCCGCAACGCAGTAGGATAAGTGGTAAAGAAAATGGATGGATCATAATTGGTTAAATGAAGTCCAAGTGCCACCTACAGGCCTATTACGTGGAGTACAGGTTGTTAGGTCAAGAACACGAAAAATGTCAAATGGCCTTAATTACATACATGCACTTTTTTTTTTTTTTAAATTATGCAATAATAGTAAAGATAATAACAACTATAATAAAAAGACATATATAAAAACATTTTTAAAAATATGTTAACTTTTCTCTGGCTCTTTAAAGAAAAAATCATAACTTTTTTTTTGGCTTTTATGGCTCTGCCAGCTGAAAAGGTTCCCAACCTCTGCTTTAGATACAAGGAATCATGACTTTAATATAAAAGTTTCCTACCTACCCTTTCTCGGATCATCTCTGTAATGCGTCCACTGAACCCTTCAACAAATGGTTGAAAGAAGAAACTGGAAAATATTATATGATGAGATTATTTATTATTATATTATATATGATATGCCATCTCCACAGCACAAGTAGATGGCTAAGTAATGGCTTAGATTAACTAGATGTAGATGTAACTAGAAGTAATTGCAATAAATTGATTAATACATTTTGCACTCAATTCTATGCATTGAGTATTGTGCCCTGAACAAAAACAATTCCCTTAATTGTTTGCATGGAAAACATACACTATAACACTATATGGCCAAATGTTTGTGGACGCCTGACCATCACACACATGTGGTTCTTCCTCAAACTGTTGCCACAAAGCTGGAAGCACACAGTTGTATAGGATGTTTTATGGCGCAGTGTCACAGTTTCCCTTTACTGGAACTAAGAGGCTCTAACCTGTTCCAGCATGACAATGTCCCTGTGGCCTGCACAGAGCCCGGACCTCAACCCCAATGAATACACTTCGGATGAACTGGAATGCTGACTGTTCTAGACCTTATAGCATGACATCAGTTCCTGACTTCACAAATTGAAACTTGTGGATGAATGGGCAAATCCCCACAGCCACACCCCAAAGTCTAGTGGAAAGCCTTCCCAGAAGAGTGGAGGTAAACAGCAAAGGGGGACTAAATCTGGAATGAGATATTCAACAAGCACATATGGGTGTGATGGTCAGGTGTCCACAAATTTTTGTTCATAGATAGATGCTAGATAGAGTATTCTAGAGAGAGTATCAGAAAAATTGTTTGGTTGTTGATATTGTATTATGTACTTTACTTCTTATCAGGTATTTGACACTGAGTATAAATACATTTAGACTTACCTTGCACCACCATGGAAATGTACTTGAACACCCCCCACATCGGCAGAACAGATGACGGTGGAAATGGAAAGGTGCTCTTCGGTGCTCTGAAACTCCAATAATGTTTTGAGATTGATGGTATATACAGCCAGATCGAACCAACCGCTATCATGACTGCATTAAAGCACATATCAGTACTACTTTAGATGTATTACAGTGTACTTTACAATGACATTATAGTACACACAGGTTATGTACATTGTGCATTCAGGAAGTATTCTTTTTTTTGTACATTACAGCCTCACACTAAAATGGATAAAATTAATTTATTTTTACCTACATGCAAAAAAATTCCCCCAGAATAAAAGTGTTAACAGATTAATAAACTATAAAACTGAAACATTATATTTACATAGGTACTCAAGTCCTTAACCTGACTTTAATTTGGTATAATAATACCACTGTAAGTAACTGACTATATATATATATATATATATATATATATATATATATATATATATATATATATATATATATATGAACTGGTATGGGGATGCAGGGTATTTATAAATATATTTCCAAACCCAACAGTAGATGGTGGTATTTAGTAATACTAGCTAGGAGGTGGATTTTAGGTTTGCATGTGTGTGGGGTTTTTTCCCCCTCAATATTAGGTAACATTTGTCAAGTCAGCACACTGCATTGTTGTTGCCACCTCTCTTTCACCAGACGAATACCAAATTTTAATTTTTTTTACATTTATAATTGCCTTTTCATCTTTGTAGCCTGCTAAAAGCTGTGTGTTAGCTATCCTGGACTTTGATGGATCCAAAGGCTACAGATTTGTTATAATAGATGGCTAATGTTCAAATTTGCTCCATATCTGTGGAGGAATGTTTGAAAGTGTAATGCCTCCTGGGCCTATGCTTTTCTTGAACTGATTCATAACTGTCAAAATGATTAGTTTCTGTAGTTTTTGCCTACAGTTTGGGAATTGTAGACTGTGCATGTGATAGGTCTCTGATAGGAATAACAGTGCCATTAAAACATTACAATCTAGAAATTTAAATAAAAATGCCCCCCCCCCCCAACACACCCTTTGTTTTTTTTATTTAACAAACTGCACCTTGCACCTAGATATTGCAAAGTAATATTTATGACTAATTACACAGCTTTTACAAAGAAAGTAAGCAACCAAACATTGAAACACCAGAGATTTCAGGCAGATGTAAGCAATGGCACAACAGCCCATACAGAGGACCTAGAAAAAAAGGGGGGTATTAACATGGATGAATAAAAATGAGGGGTTACAGTGTATTAAATATGGAAATAATTTAAAATACCTGATTTAATGCCACAAAATCTGCCTCAAGCTCTAACTGGAGGCTCTAAACTGCAAGTCTCTCTTATCATATTGACTTGCATTCCTGACATTTAATAAATCACTTACCACCACATTATTTGCACTATTTTATTTTCAATTTAGCTGTTTAGTTATAGACATGTAACTACATATTGTAATTAGACTTATTACCATACTTTATAAATTCTAACAAGCCTTAATTCATGAATTGGAGCAAAGTAGTTACGCTGTTCCTACACTTGAGTAAGTGTTACAAAGCGTTACTATTTAAAGTGATAGTTTTGTCCAATGTTACTGGCTCAATTTAGCTGTCATAACGTCATCTCATAAGGAAGAGGACATCTAACACAAACCTCAAAGGTTATACAGTCCACAGTTTATTGAATGTCCACTAGCAAATATTTTAAACATTTTTACGTTTCTATATATTATGAATAAAACTGAACAGGTATGTAGCGTAGTATAAAGTAACATGATGAAAACTCGAAGATCCCAAACCGACCACATACACCACTTACATGATGCCAAACTCTGTGTTCCAGCGACCACTGATGGCAAGAGAGAGTCCGCTCACTTGCAGAGATACACCTGTTCCCTCTAAAAAAGCTACAGAGGGTTCTGGCAAATCGCAGCGCACGACGGTCATGCTGAGGAATTAGAATAGAATAGCAAGTTAGAGTAACAAAACTTTAAGACACTAGTACTGAAGACAAATCTTTGTATATAACTTTTCCTTAGTTTGTTCAAACTGACATCATCTGATTTTGGTCACACTTTCAGACATTATACAAAAGTTCTGTTATAAAAAACAAACCCACCATATGACTACATTTGTTGACACTGACCATTTAGATGGTTAATTTCTTTAACCTTGTAGCCTGTTTGTTCAGGCCCCATCGCCCATCCGACTCGTGTGCAAAACTAGCTTTCATAGATTACATTTACGGTATTTAGCAGATGCCCCTATTCAAAGTGACTTTATCTAACATTCATCTCATTTTATACAACTGAGCAGTTAACGGTTAAGGACCTTGCCCAAGGGCCCAGCAGTGGCAGCTTGGCAGTGCTGGGATTTGAACTCACAACCATCTGAGCTACCACTGCTCTATATAAAGAAAATAGTATCAATATTTAAAAAGCATATGTCATCTTACAAAGCAATAAATTGTCTATCCGCATAAGAAATTTGAGCTTTCTCTGTCTTTTAAATAATAATTGAGGAGACATATTGTCTCAGGACTTGTTTGCAGACTGCTGGAACTCCCTATGAAAGGTAGCCAAGTGCAGTGCTATGATTTCCTCTGGTTCTGTGTATCTCACAAACTAAATTGTTTCAGAAAGTAAAACAAAATCTAAGATAAAACAAAGGCAAGCTGAGTAAACACAAAATACAGTTTTTAAATGGTAATGTTATTTATTGAAGCAAAAAGGTTATCCAGTACCAACTGGACCTGTGTGAGAATGTATTTGCCCCCGTAAGTTACGAATTCCTCAAATCTATGAAACTACATTCATAATGGGGTTCAGCTGAACTAGATGCAACCAGGCCTGATTACTGAAAACCCTGTTCAATCAAATCAGCACTTAAATAGAACTTTTTCAACAGCATGAAACTGGTTAAATGGTCTTACCCAGAAAGACACTGTGCCAAAGTTGAAAGAAATTCCAGAAATTATGAGGAAGAAGGTGAATGAAATGCATCAGTCTGGGAAGGGTTACAAAGCTATTTCAACATTCAACATTCTACAGAGGAACAGATTTCAACATTCTACAGAGGAACTATTGAGCACATCCTGAGCATCTGCATCACTGTCTGCTTCGAAAATTGCACCTCGTTGGATCACAGGACCCTGAAGCGGATAGTGAGGACAGCTGAGAAGATCATCGGGGTCTCTTTTCCCTCCATCATAGACATTTACACCACACGATGCATCCACAAAGCCACCAGAATTGCGGATGACACCACAAAACCCCCACACACACTCTTCACCCTCCTGCCATCTGGAAAAAGGTACCAAAGCATTCGGGCCCTCATGCCCAGACGGTGTAACAGCAGACACCTCAACACTCAGAGCACACGGTGGCGTAGTGGTTAGCACATTCGCCTCACACCGCCAGGGTCGGGGGTTCGATTCTCTGTGTGTGGAGGTTTCCGCCGGGTACTCCTTCCCCAGTCCACAGACATGCATGGTAGGTTGATTGGCATGTCTAAAGTGTCCGTAGAGTATGAATGAGTGTGTGTGTGATTGTGTGCCCTGAAATGGATTGGCACCCTGTCCAGGGTGTACCCCGCCTTGTGCCCGATGCTCCCTGGGATAGGCTCCAGGTTCCCCGTGACCCTGAAAAGGATAAGCGGTATAGAAGATGGATGGATGGATGGACCTCAATACTCAGAGACTGGACTGACACACATGTGCACACACACACTATCTGAACTGAACACTGTTCCCATTGCAATATTTGCACATTCCTGCATTGACTCTGTTGCATTTTGCTGCTACTGTATTTATAAAAATATAGTATTTAATTTATTGTCAATATTATACACTTTACCTGGCTGCTACCACAATAACTGCTATGTCCATATTTGGTATAAGCTAATCTGCTGAAGACTAAGTCATAGCATGTTATGTTCACATTTATACCATTTTTAAATTATATTGTTAACACTTTGGCACCTATCTTTTGCACTACCTATTATATCAGACACTTCCACACTAAAACTGTGTACTGGTCGGCGCTACATTGTCACTTACTGTGCCTATTGTCCTGTTTTAGTAGTATTGCACTACTCCTATGTTAGCACACGTTTGCACATGCACTTTGTGTACAATGTGTAGATCTTATTTAGTTCTGTGTCATCTCATGTGGTTAGTGTGTTGGTTTATGTAGCACCATGGTCCTGGAGGAACATTGTTTCATTTCACTGTGTACTGTACCAGCTGTATATGGTTGAAACGACAATAAAGCCAATTGAACTTGAACTCAAAGGCTCTGGGACTCCAATGAACCACAGTGAGAACCATTATCTCTAAATGGAAAAACTCAGGACAGTAGTGAACCTTGCCAGAAGTTGCCGACCTTCCAAAATTCCTCCAAGCGCACAGCAACTACTCAGGAAGTCACAAAAGAGCCAAGGACAACATCAAAGGAACTACAGGCCTCTCTTGCATCAGTAAAGGTCACTGTTCATGACTCCACTATCAGAAAGACACTGGGCAAAAACGGCATCCATGGAAGAGAGGCAGGGTGCTAACCCAGAAGCACATTAAGGCTCATCTGAAATGTACCAAAACACACCTTGATGATCCTCAAACCTTTTGGGAGAATGTAATGTGGATTGATGAGTCAAAAGTGGAACTGTTTGGAAGACAGGGGTCCCGTTACATCTGGTGTAAACACAGAACACAGAATCATATCTATGGTCAAGCATGGTGGTGGAAGTGTGATGGTGTGGGGATGCTTTGCTGCTTCAGGGCCTGGGCAACTTGCAAAAATTGAGGGAAACATGAATTCTGCACTCTACCAGAATATCCTAAAGTTTAATGTCTGGTCTTCAGTCCGTAAATTGAAACTCAATTGGATTATGCAGCAAGACAATGATCCAAAGCATAGGAGTAAGTCCTAGTCCTAGAAGTAAGTGAAATACTGCTCCCCAGTTATTGGAAGTGTTTGGTTACAGTTATTGCTGCTAAAGGTGGCACAACCAAACTTTAAGTTTAAGGGGCAATTAGTTTTTCACATGGGTGATAAGTGTTGGATAACTTTTTTGCTTCAATAATTAAAAAAAACTTGTATTGTGTGTTTACTCAGTTTGCCTTCATTGTATGTTGTATTTCGTTTGAAGATCTAAAACTATTTAGTATGAGAAATACACAAAAACAAGAAATCAGAAGAAAATACTTTTTCACAGCACTGTATCTGCGACATCACAAACCAAATACTTTTACCATCAAAAAATCAGGCTCCAACACGGCAACAATAAAATACCGCTGATGTGTAGAAACAACAGTTATCTCATAGTTTATTTTGTTATTTCTTCAAATGAAACATTTTAAAAACATGATCTATGTTGGTACGTCTGTCCATTCATTTATATGAGTAGTCGGAGTAGTAGATTGGTGTGTAGTGCTTAAATTTGAGGACAGTAAGACTTAAATTGAATTAGTAAGAAAAAAAATCTAAATTAATAGGAAGTTATGGAGTTATGAGGATGAGGAATATCAACTCAAAGACAGTTTTAATCAATACAACTGCTTTACTTATATTCTTCAGAAATCAGTGAAATTGCTTTTGTTTTGTTTAGTTCAGGTTTGTTTTCGTAAATACTTATATTCATCACTGGTTTAGGTACTTACTCATGCAGGACATAGTAAACTGAGCCCAAAACAATATCGACACTCCCTCTGACCTCTGGGAGCTTAATTGTACTCAGTTCCTTCTGAAGCCAGTCGGTCATCCAGTGAGATACTACACGCATATAAAGGAAAAGTAAGTAACACAACATTTTAACACACACACACACACACACACACACACACACACAGTACATACATACATACATACATACGTACATACATAAGAACTCTACATGGTATTTACAGTCTACATTTACAATATCTGAACACCAGAGGGACTTCTGGGGTGTCTGCGACTTGCAAAAAAAGGCTTGCGACTTGACTTGGACATGTGAACGACTGACTCGAGACTTGAATTGGACTTATGAACGACTGACTCGAGACTTGAAATGGACTCGTGAATGACTGACTCGAGATTTGACTTGGACTCATGAACAACTGTCTTGAGATTTGACTTGGACTTATGAACGACTGACTCGAGACTTGAATTGGACTCGTGAACGACTGACTCGAGACTTGAAATGGACTCGTGAATGACTGACTCGAGATTTGACTTGGACTCATGAACAACTGTCTTGAGATTTGACTTGGACTTATGAACAACTGTCTTGAGATTTGACTTGGACTTATGAACGACTGACTCGAGACTTGAATTGGACTCGTGAACGACTGACTCGAGACTTGAAATGGACTCGTGAATGACTGACTCGAGATTTGACTTGGACTCATGAACAACTGTCTTGAGATTTGACTTGGACTCATGAACAACTGTCTTGAGATTTGACTTGGACTTATGAACGACTGACTTGAGACTTGACTTGGATTCGTGAATGATTGACTCGAGACTTGACGTGGACTCGTGAACGACTGACTCGAGATTTGACGTGGATTCCTGAACGACTGACTCGAGACTTGACTTGGACTCGTGAACGACTGACTCGAGACTGGACTTGGACTCATGAACGACTGACTCGAGACTGGATTTGGACTCGTGAACGACTGATTTGAGATTGGACTTGGACTCATGAACGACTGAAATGAGACTGGACTTGGACTCGTGAATGACTGACTTCAGACTGGACTTGGACTTGAAGACAGAGACTTGTGAAAAAAACAAGTCATTTTGGTTTGGCATTCCCGATTATGATTCTGCACTAAAATACTGTTCCAAAGCCTTCCCCCACCTGACATTCGGAACGAGTGTGCTGAATATATATATATATATATATATATATATATCTAGCAGCAAATCAAGTGTGTATACCGAGGGTACACTAATAGTGATCCTTATAAGTAGTTATATGCAAACATCGCTATGGTATAAACGTGTGTATAGCACCGAATACCACATCTACCACATCCGAAAGTTGTTCTATTGGATTCAGATCCAGTCACTGGGAAGGACACTGAAAAACATTGAACTCATTGTCATGTTTATAAAACCAGTTTGAGACAACTTTTGCTTTCTGACAAGGCTGGTCATGCTGGAAGTGGCCATTAGAAGATGGGTAAATTGTGGCCATGAAGGGATGCACATGGCCAGCAACAGAACTCAAATAGGCTCTGCGATTCAAGCAATGATTGATTGGTATTAATGGGCCCAAAGTGTGCCTAGACAACATTCAACACACCATTACACTACCACCACCAGCCTGGACTGTTGACACACAGCAGGTTGGGTCCATGGACAAAGTTCTGACCCTACCATCTGTGTGCATCAGCAGAAATCGAGATTCATCAGATCAGGCAAGGTTTCTCCAGTCTTCAACTGTCCAGTTTTGGTGAGCCTGTGCCCACTGCAGCTTCAGCTTTAACCAGCCCATCTGGCACCAACAGTCATGCCGCAGTCAAAATCAGAGATCCCATTTTTCGCCATTCTGCTGGCCATATCTGCATGATTTTATCCATTGTGCTGCTGCCACACGATTGGATGATTTAGATAATTGCATGGATAAGTTGGTGTACAGGTAATAAAGTGTTACATGAATGTACTATTAAATACTCTAAAATACACCCACTGTCCACTTTATTAGGAACACCTGTACATTCATGCTGTTGTCCAATCAGCCAATTTTGTGGTAGCATCACAATGCATAAAATCATTTAGATGCAAGTCAAGGGCTTCAGTTAAATGTTCACATCAAACATATGGAGAAAACAGAATCGGGTAAAATGTGATCTTTTGAACCATGGCATGGTTGCTGATGTCAGACAGGTCTCTCTAAACAGTCTCTAGAGTTTACACAGAATGGTGCAAAAAAACAAAAAAGATCCCATGAGCAGAGGGTCTACAGGCTGAAACATCTTGTTGATGAGAGAGATCATAGGATCATGACCAGACTGGTCTGAGCTGACAGGAAGTTTACAGTAATTCAAGCACTCTTTACAACCGTGGTGAGCAGAAAAGCATCTCAGAATGCACATCAAACCTTCAGGTGGATGAGCTACAACAGCAGAAGACCACATCAGGTTCCACTCCAGTCTATCATGGGCACAGACTCACCCAAACTGGACAGTTGAAGAATGGAAAAAGAAAAAGACCCTCCCTGATTTTCAACTGTCCAGTTTGGGTGAGCCTTTGTACATGATAGACTCAGATTCTTGTTCTTCGCTGACAGGAGTGGTACCTAATGTAGTATTTTACAGTTGTAGCCCATCCACCTCAAGGTTCAATGTTTTGTGCATGCTGAGACTCTTTTCTGCTCACCACGGTTGTAAAGAGTGATTATTTGAGTTACTATATCCTTCCTAGCAGCTCAAACCAATCTGGCCATTTTCCTCCTATCAACAAGGCATTGCCACCCACAGAACTGTTGCTTACTCAATTTATTTTTTCTTTTTCACACCATTCTGTGTAAACTTTAGAGACTGATAGAGATAAAATCCAATAATAATAATAATCCAATATGCACAGCAAAATCAATAGCAGGAAACAATCATTGGTCAGGTGATCAGCAAGTCAAGGCAGAAGTCAAAAACCAAAAAACAGAAACAGAATCACAACCAGAGTGTGAAAATCACAAAATACAAAGGCTTGGTATTGACTGGTAACAAAGATACAGCACAAACACTTCAGTATAGCCTGTGTGCGCTGTGTGTGTGTGTGTGTGTGTGTGTGTGTGTGAGTATGTTGTTGTAGTTTTCAGTGACCATGTTTGTAGGCTCTGTTGTGTTCAGCGAGATGTAGTGTGATGCCTATTCTGACATTTACATGACAGTTTAAAACATTTGAAATGACACAAACAATGTTGAAGGACCAGAATTATGAATCTAATTAAAATGTGAGTCAATCAATTAACAAATAAGGGTTTCTTAAAGTTTCTACCTTCATGGCAGTTATCAGATCTTTCGGGGTTCCTCCCCACCAAGGTAGATTTATGAGATCTTTGTTTTACTCCCACGCTTATCTTCCCATATTCATTTTATTTGAATGTTCCTGTCAGTGGCATTTAAAATGCACTCAGCATTTATTCATTAGTCATTTTGACACCTAATTCCTCTTAAAGTTAATGATCTGAAACCAAGGCCAGTACAAATACTGTGGAGGCATTGTATGGAAAGAGGAAATTGTCAACGTCTATTTTTGGCTTTCCCATCAGTGTGGTGTATGTGGTATGGTTGCTTCGCAATTGCAGTCACATGCTGTAGGCTCTTTTAGATTAACTTTACTATATAGCAGCCATATATTGTAAATGAAAACCATTTAATCATAATGCTTGCTATGATATGCTATATGACCAAACATTTGTGGACACCTGAAAATCACATTTATATGTGCTTTTTAAACATACCATTCCAGATTTAGTCACCGCTTTGCTTTTATAATAGCATGTACTCTTCCGGGAAGGCTTCCCCGAAAGCTACACAAGTTAAATACAGCTGCTACAAAACAACTTGAAAATGCCATGAAAATCATTTTAAGAAATAATCCTCTTAATTTGCAATTTACAAAGAGTACAGATGCTACATGATATTCATGGCCATTTTGTTTCTGTCTAGTTTCTCTTTTTGTCTCTCTTTGTTACCATGTGAAATGTCTTACCTTTTTGCAATCCCTTCTGTGACAGAACAGCTTGCAATGCAGGATAGTCTGCATGTATCTGTGTTATTCCCATTAGGAGGAAAGTATTAACCAACCACATCTTGGCCTTGACTACAGATTTGCTGGACCTGTTAATAATAGGTAACAACGAAAAACATTTTCTATGAGGAAAAAAACCCCTCCATTTTTCTCTAACACACAACATACATAATTATAGAAACTTTTATCCAGTTACTTGAAAAACAGCTTGTTACCTACAAAAATGATCTAAGGTTGTTGCTTCCACCGGTGTGTATACAGGAATGTATGTTTCATACATGATCAACAAGCTTGGTTCATGAGTCATTTTGATAGTTACTTCCTCTATAGATAGTGATCTGAAACTAAGCCTAGCACCATTGCTTTTATTTAACATTTCCTTAAAATTTTTGTTTGCTGTAGGGCTCTAAAACACATATGTATTCATTTTTAAATGTAAAAACTATGTGTAAAAAACTTTGTGTAATTGCAAGTGTTTCACTTTTCACTTTTTGTCACATAACACATTGATTTTTATTGTCTGTAAGAAATCTAATTATTAAGTTCCTCAGTTATACTGTATGCATATGGATGTGTGTGTGTGTGTGTGTGTGTGCAGGACATGGCTATTGTGTGGTCCTATACAGTACAATAATATTCTGGGGTTAAATTTGATTTATAGAGTTAATAATTACCCCTAATAAGCATGCAAGCTGAAGGACATGGTAAAAGATAGTACTCTCTAAGAGCTCATGAGAAACAAACCATTAGCGGAAGAAAGCCCCAAAAGAGGAACAGATGCCCTTCTGCTTGACATATTCTTATGATATGCAATGCTCATAAATAGGGCTTAAAGGCCATTCAAGCATTTGGTGGAGTGGTAGGATGCTGATGTCCCAGGGTGCCCCATGCCTGTGTTACCTTCTGGTTCTCCTTTTTTAGTTATTCTGTCATAGCTACACCTGCCAGAGTCTCTGCTTGCACTCATGATCATGATATACCCATTTTAAACCACTGTATGATTAGAGCATACCTAATAATCTGCTCTCTCTCTCTCTCTCTCTCTCTCTCTCTCGCTCTCTCTCTCTCTCTCTGTTTAGCTGTACATGTTCTCCTGCTGCCTGACCTACTGCCAGTGCCAGATCCTGACACATAGTCTGTTGTTGCTCCTCTCACACTCCAGACCTGCCTGATTCATCCTAGCACTTTACTTCTACTCTGCTCCTCCTGCTTCTTCATCTGTCTATACCAGGAATTGACCTTCTGCTGTAGATTGTCCCACACGAATACCGTAAAGTATTGCACAAAGCTGCTTTGTGACAATATGTATTGTTAAAGTTGAATTTAGATCAAAAGGGCAAAAGATCTGTGACCAATGTTAAAAAGTATAGGTTTAAAAAAAAAAAATTTAATGCCTTAGAAACTACCAAAATGACCTAGGAAAATATCTACACCCTCAAAACGTATGCAATTAACTATGAGTATCCATATTGGAAACACCCATGTCCTACTGTTATCCAAACCCTGGATTTTTTTGAGTGTTGGAGTACTTTAAATGCTTTCGTTTATGAATAAACATAAAATCTAGACTTTAATGCCATTTACATCAGTGGTGCCCTCTCCCTATTTCTGCCCCTTGCACTATCTTCAGAAATGTTTCTTAGATGTCTAAATTTAATCAAAGGAGGAAGTGATAGTACTTTTCCCCATAGCAACAAAAGTAGAAGTGAGACAACTCTTAACTTGTACTGCAACCCACTTAATGGACATTAAGAGCTGTAAGCAATCATAATATTAGCACAAGGAACAACCTTGTGGTCTTCATTCTCCGGTGGGCAGTCTAGTCATGAAGGTTCCCTTGAAGAGAAGTTCAGTCACTTGGACAGCAAGGAATTTACTCTTGGGGCTTATCTAGTTTGATCATAGTCATTCCTACATTGTCTATGTCATGCCACAAATATCAGTATGCAGTGTTTGCGGTGAGACTCTCCCTGAAGTAGAATCTGTAAATCATGTTTATGAGAGAGCTCATAAGGTATTTACCACCTGCAGACAGATGGTCTGATCAAACAATTTAATCAAACTTTTAAGAACATGATTTATGACATTAGAAAATGACTCAAAGCTCTATTATTTGTAGAATGAGAGGTCCCAGTACAGTCTCAAGACAAAGGTTTCACTGCCACTGGGGCCGGTATGGTAATGGTAAGCTCAGCGATATCACATTTTTTGTAGCTTGATCATGGTGCCCAAGCTTGTCAAGTATGGTGCCACACATGGCTCCATAAGCCTATGAGAGTGAAGATTTCAGTAGACAAGCCATAAATCTCTGTTCCAGACTGCTGTCTGTTCCTTCTGTATGGGTATTGCTCCATTGGAGTATGGGTCACACCCATCATGGCTGGATTTTTTTTTGCATAAATTCTTGACATTTTTGACAGCCAATTCACCTTTACTATTGGCTTGGGGGTATCTGGTAGAGGAAATAATTCTGCTTTATTCTGACACAAAAGAAGCACTTGTAGAAAGGACACATGCAGCTACAAGAAACCTTTCTGATTACATAGTAACACTGGATGGCCTTTCTGTTTCATCATGGCAGCAGTAAAAGAGCATGGTGGGATTATTGACTCAGTCTTTCATTTGAAGCTCATGCAGATAATTTTACTATGGTAGCCTTTTTTCATCTCAGAAATATTGCTAAGATAAGAAATATAATGTCACTACATGATGCAGAAAAACTAGGTCATGTTTTTATTTCCTCTAGGTTGGATTATTGCAATGCCCTACTGTCTGGATATTCAAGTAGGTGCATGAACAAACTCCAGTTAGTCCGGAATGCAGCAGTGAGAGTCCTTACTAGAACCAGAAGATATTAACACATCACCCCAATCTTATCCACACTGCATTGGCTCCAAATCAAATTTTGCATTGTTTATGAAATACTACTACTGACCTATAAAGCACTGAAAGGTCTTGCGCCACAGTACCTGAGCGAACGTCTGGTCCTTTATTGATCCTCTATGCTTACTTATAGTTACTATGCTTACTAGTAGTTGTTTTTTTTTCTTAGGTAAAGGAGCAGATCTAGAGGGATCATGAGCATAGAGTGTTTGGTGAACTGGGATGTTTTAATGCTGCCACCCCTTCACTCTCTCACGTTCACTTAGTCCTGCCTAATTCATCCAAACACTTAACTTCTACTCTGTTCCTCCTGCTTCTTCATCTGTCTACACCTTCTGCTGTGGATGGTCCCACACTAACACTGTAAAGAATTGCACTTCCCAAAATAAATAAATAAATAAATAAATAAATAAATAAATAAATAAACAATTTGTGCCCACCCTCTGCTACAGTGGATAATCCCAACTGGATAGTGTAGATTTCCACCTTCTAAAAACTGCTGCTGTAATCATAAAGTCTGTTCTGTGCTTATTCAAGGAATTTTATTCACAATATGTTCATACTGAGCATCTCCTCAATGCACTTAGTACTGTTTATAACACCCTAATTCTACACAGATTTCTGAAAAGCTGTTTTGTGACAATGTGTATTGTTAAAGGCACTATAGAAATAAAATAAATGAAAAATAAACTGAACTGAATTTAAATAATAAAAGCAAAAGATCCATGAGAAATGCAGGGTTTTTTGTTTGTTTTTAAAAATAATAATAATGTTTTAATGCCTAAGAAACTAACAAAATGGCCTAGGAAAATATGTACACCCTTAAAAAATACTTAAATAAGGAAGTGATAGTATTTTCCCCCCTAGCAACCAAAGTAGAAGTGAGACATAAACTCTTAACTTCTACTTCAACCCACTTAATGGTCCTAAAACTATAGAGAGTAATTAAAGTAATTAATTATAATCTTAGACTTGGACACAGTCTTGGTATTTAAGTTTAGACTGAAAACATATTTGTTTAGTCAAGCCTTTTATTAATATTTTTTTCTTAGGTACATTAGCAGATCTAGAGGGGGCACATGCATAGAGTGTTTTGGTGAGCTGGGATGTTTTAATGCTGTTGCCCCATTATTTGACTTGCTTATTAGGGATAAATGCATACATTTTAAATTTATAAACAGAATTTTTATATTTTTCTAAAGCTGCTTTGTGACCAATTGTTACACGTGCTATATAAATAAAAATAGAATTCAATTGAATTGTAATATGTGCACAAACTACAAACTATTACCTAACTTGGGGCACCATATCACAAAAACCCAAATGCCATAGTGCATTTGATTGTTGTCTCAGCATATAATATACATATAACCCATGCTGTACCCGTTATCTCACATAAAACAGACTATATGAATTTAAACGCTATAGACAGGAGTACTAAAAAAATTTCAGAGTTAGATAGCATAGTTAGGATTTAGATACATTTTACATAGGAGAGGCTGGTGTCATCAGGTATCACCAGGATATTGCAAGGTTGATGATGCCAATGCCATCTGTGACCTGGAATCCAAGAGAGCATAGCTGGCTATGGTGGTTGGGTGCGATGGATGGCATTTGTCTCTCCCATGGCAATTAGGTCATAAGCCAACTGTGGATGTCTGTGAGCTCATGTACGTATACTGTATAGGGCAGTTAGCACTTTCCTCCAAGGGTCATTCCATCTCAAGAGGTCCAATAATTGCAAAGTTGGTTGTAATATTTGTAAAATAAATTAAATAAGTAAAAATGATTATAACATTCAGTGTGTACTGAGACAGTAATTTGTCTGCGTATATAACTCTGCTGCTTTGACAAGAAATGTCAATGTCTTTCGGCTGTCAAAATGGTGGAAGGTAAATGCACCAGTGTCTGATAAGAGTCACAAATTGTACCTGGGGAAGGTGCACCTATCTAAATATCTAAACAGTTGTATTTTATGTTTTTTTAAACCCCAACTTACCTTCTAGGGCAAAAGTATTTTCCTTCTGCTAAAGAGTTGTTGTTTTTTTCTTTTTGGACAGATCATCAGGATATGTGCCACTGGTTTTATACGTGACAATGTTTTCAGAAATAACGGGATCCATTCTCTGAGTGAAAAGTAAAAAAAATGTTAAAGTTAACAAGAAACTTAACAGAAAGTTATAGCTTATGTGTAAAAACTATTATGAGATAATAAACTTACTACCAAGAAATTTAGCGAGCTGCTGCCAAACTTCTCCCTGATGAGGTCTCACGATGCTACTTACCCAAAAAACAGTATGAATGCAAGGTATAAGTGTCTGGGATGGTGAACAGCATTGCCACAATTTTTTTGTTGTTGTTGTTGAGAAAATCAAAATCAGGTAGCATGTAAAGACATGTTTCTCTGGTTACAATCTAATAGTCAAGACATATCATCATATTTCAAATGTCAATTAGTTTCTAGTACAGAGATATAGATGGGACTCCTAACCCAACTGAGAAAATCCCTCAGGTAGGAGTTAGTCATGTGCTTTTCAGAGTATAATCTAGAGACCATGCCCTGTTACCATACTACATTTCAAATATTTATTAGTTTCTATTACAGTAAATTGGGTTGGAAGGGTTGGAATATAATTTTAGCAATAGTGAAAATGATGTTGACAACATCCTCATACCTCCCTCTTTACATAACTTGTGTCTTATTCCTAACTGTGTAAATACTCAGAAGGCATATTTTGTAAATCATTAAGGCCATTAATATGCAGTAGTAAGCAGTGGCTTACTTTTTTCAGTGCAAAAAAATAGATTTATTTATAAAACGCATCACAGTACTACATCACACTACACTATACTACACTACACCACTACATCAAACTACACCACACTACACTACACTACACTCACCACACACCAGTACATCAAACTACACTAAACCACACTATACTACACTACACCACAGCACACACCACTACATTACACTACACTATTCCACACACCACTACATCACACTACACTATACTACACTACACTATACTACACTACACAGCATACACCACTACATCACACTACACTACACCACATTACACTACATCACACTACACTACACCCCACCATACTACACTGCACACCACACTACACTACACTACTCTACAGTACACAACAGTACGCTACACTACACTACACTACACTACACTATACCACTCTACACTACACTACTCTACACTACACTACAGTACGCTACACTACATCACACTACACTATACTACATTACACTACACTATACTACATTACACCACACTACACTACACTACACATCACTCCTCTACACTCCGCTACACTCTAGTACATCACATTGCACTCCACGCAACTACACTACACCGCACTCCACTCCACTACACCACACTACAAACCACTACATCACACTACACTGCACTACACTACACTCCACTACACAACACAACACAACACTATACTACACCACAATCCACTACACCACACTACACCACCTCACTACACAACACTACGCTCCACTACACCACACTACACTACACTGCACCACACTACACCACACTACACCACCTCACTACACAACACTACGCTCCACTACACCACACTCCGCTCCACTACACCACACTCCTCTCCACCACAACACACGCCACTCAACTACACTCCACTACACTGGGGCGGATGTGGTTCAGGTGGTAGAGTGGGTTGTCCACTAATCGTAGTGTTGGCAGTTCAATTCCCAGCCCACATGACTCCACATACCAAAGTGTCCTTGGGAAAGACACTGAACCCCAAGTTGCTCCTGATGGCAAGTTAGCGCCTTGCATGGCAGCTCTGCTACCATTGGTGTGTGAGTGTGTGTGTGTGTGTGTGTGTGTGAATGGGTGAATGAGACACAATGTAAAGCGCTTTGAATAAAAGCGCTGTATAAGTGCAGACCATTCACCATTATATAAGTGCAGACCATTTACACTACACCACAATACACTACACTCCACCACACTACATCACACTACACTACACTCCATTACACTACACAACACCACACTACACTCCACTACACCACACTGCACTACAATCCACTCCACTCCACTCCACTTCACTTCAGTACACTACACAACACTCCAATACACCACACTCCACTACACCACACTATAATCCACTACACCACAAAACACTCCATTACACTCCACTACACCACACTCCACTCCACTCCATTACACCACACTCAACTCCATTACACTACACTCCACTTCACTACACTACACAACGCTCCACTACACCACACTCCACTACACCACAATACACTCCACTACACCACACTGCACTACGCTACACTACACTACACTACTCTACACTTCACTCCACAACACCACATTTCATGTGTCACCAGTATCCACTGTATCCTCAGCCCAAGTTACATCCATGCATTTTTTAAGCCTGCATGGATTGAAATACATGTTACACATGTATATGGAATAACAAACCGACAAGAAACAAAATAATAATAATAATAATAATAATAATAATAATAATAATAATAATAATAAAAATAATAAGGGGCCTTGGTGGCTTAGTGGTTAGCTTGTTTGCCTCGGACTTTGCATGTTCTCCCTGTGCTTTGGGGGTTTCCTCTGGGTACTCTGGTTTCCTCATTCAGTCCAAAGTCACAGTGTCCAAAGCATTGTTGGCTGATTGGCATTTCCAAATTGTCCAAAGTCTGTGCGCGATTGTGCCCTGTGATGGGTTGGCAACCTGAACAGGGTCTCCCCACCTTGTGTCCCAAGTTCCCTGGGATAGGCTCCAGGCTCCCTGCAACCTTGTGTAGGACAAGTGATACAGTAGAAGGATGGATAGCTGGATAATAATAATAATAATAATAATAATAATAATAATAATAATAATAATAATATTCTGCTATGAACTGGTGGTCCTTACCTCGCTGCCAGGGTGAGAGAGAGAGTGAGAGATGGGGGGGGGGGGGAGAGGTCAATACCACTTCAGCACATTTAAGAGCTCTGGAGGATCTCCGTATTTTTGTTACACAAGGCCGAGAGGTCACTGATGACACAAATTTTCAATTTATTGAAAATATATCTTCAGGGTGTACCCTCTCTTTATTCTTGCACACATTATGAATGCACAACAAGGCCATCCTAGATTTGGGTTACATTAAATACAACTCAGTCACTTTTCCACAGTCCAGCTTGCACTACAATTTCACTCATGAATACACACACTGAATATGAAACAATCTAACTAAACATATAAAAATGAGGAGAAACATAAAATATGATCTAGAATAATTTACTGAGTTTCTGACACAGGATGTTTGGCTAACTCTGCTCGTTTTTTTGTAAAATCTCAGACATCCACTGGATTTGGCAAGTATTCTCATTTTTCTCATTTACATTTACTTTCATTCTTGAAAAATCTGAAAACATTTAGTAAAAAAACAAAACAGTAATTAGTGTTTTAAAAGGTCACTATCTATAGCATGGTGGTCTTAAACATTAAATGCTCTATTCAGTTTCTGTAAACCTTTTAGCAAGCTATACTACTTTCCTAACGTTAATTTTTATTTCCCTGCAAATGATGGGTCTGCGCTCATCACAGCATTTCTTGGCTTGCTTATTTATTGTCATTAATAAAATAACAAGTACACAATCAAAGCATCACAACAAACTTTAACATTTTTACATTTTTAGTTTAATTGCTTTGTACATAGTCAGATTTTAACTGAAACACATCTCTAACATGGTCATATTTGCAATCAAGGATAATTGCATTAGTATTTCAGAAAAGCTATAGTATCTTAATCTGGGATGTTGTACTTAAAGGCCTCAATGAGCCCTTCAATGGAGTAAATAAACCCTGAGATGCTACATATGCTTCCTATTATACAAATAGAGATGTCAAAAAAGACCTCGTGCCATAGAAGTTTGCGCCAAAGAAGCTTCAGGTGGAATAAGCAGGGCAACAGGAAGCACAGTCCAGCACCAGTTAGACTTCCAGTAAGGCCCATGAGAAGAGCAAAGTGCGGGACAAAGATAGCCATGAGAAGGGTGAAAACAACAAGCCCAATTCTCATGGCAAGACCCCAGGACTTAAGCCTCCCATCTGTGCCATAGCAGTTTGGGAATGGGGTTCCATCTCCATCTTGAAAGAAGGATTTCTCTAAGATGTCTACAGCAGCAAAGAAGGGCAAGGGGTAGGAGAACAATGCCTTGGCCACCAGAAAGATATTCACCCACATCCGTATGCCAGGCGGGAGGTTATCTGTGATCACCTCTTTTGTGTCGTCAGCCCATGTGAGGTAGGCTACAAGGGCAAACAGGCCCTTGAGGATGCATGCAGCGATGTGTGTCCACTCCAACATGCAGTGGAACTCAGCAGGCTTCTGCATGTTGCCCTCAAGTGAGGGAAGAAAAATCTGTGATGTGTAGCTAAAAACAACAATGCCAATAGAGATGGGGAACTTCTTGACATCAATGTAGAACTTGACCTTGTCCCATGCCCAGTCCTGTGCATGTGACAGGCAGAATGCAATCACCATCACATTAATGATGAAGTGTACAATTGTACACAGCAGACTTAGCTTGGAGACAGACTTCAGGTTGCTCAGGAAAGCGCACGGCATGAGCACCGCCGCAGCAAACACTGACCATGCATTCTGTGACACGGGCAAGCCTGGAAAGCTGTTATACATCAGGTTGCCACTAATGACCACATAAAGGATGCATGTCATCACCAGCTCAATGATTTGTGCCACATTCACAACATGGCCACCGAGCACAGGGAAGCGTGGCGCGCAGCAAGCGTTCGCGATGTCCACATATGTGTCTCGCACACGTACAAGCTCTCCGTCCTCGTTCTCCTCATAGAGGCACACAATGAGGATCTTGCCTGTGTAGCAGCACACCCCAGCGGCGAAGATGATGAGGAAGAGGCCCAGGTAGCCACCGTGCAGGATGGCATAAGGGAGGCCCAAAACAAACATGCCCTGCAGTGTAAAAATAATTATAATTACTTAAAAATCATGACTCATAGTTTCAAGACAGCACGAATGTTAATTGTAAAATTTTAATGGCAGATATCAAGCACTAGTGTATAAATGAACATTACACTGTTTAGTTACTCTTTTTAGCCACCATTTATGTTGATTCATGTAATGATGGTAATTATTTATTTGTTTTGTTTTTGTTAGTTTGCTTGCTTGCTTTATACATTTAGTCATGTATTTAGTCATTATTTTGTTGGGTTTTATTTGTGGAATTTTTTTTTTGTTTGTTTTTGTTTTTTGTCTGTACTAATAGATGAACAACTTATCCTTAACAACTAACAGCCACTTGCTGTTACCCGGGCCTGGTGCTCACCCTTTAGCTCTGTTAGTATGGCACCTAGTGGTCAAAAATGGGAAGAGGAATTGACTTACTGGGCAGGAGTCATGCTTTTCAATAGAGAAAGAGCAGCAGATAGTATGGTTTAATGACAAAGTTACCAAGGTCGTAATTTTTTGCCAAACAAAAGCAAATTGAGTGCATACAGTGAGTCTATGATGTACAGAGCCTTTTATATTGTAAGATATATTACAAAGCTTGGGAGATGGAAAATGGGATTATAAGAGTTGATTTGTCCTTACATCAGAAATGTATGTGCACTATGTTGTCCTTGTTGTCTGCGCAAAGCCTGAGAAAAATTAGATTGCACACATTTTTTGGTTGGGTTGAGGGATTTTGTGTGGTTATTGGGATGTAGTTGGGCTGGACATTTTTCAGAAACCTGGAAGTCTTAGTTAACATTAGCTCTTCTGTGTGTGCTTTGCACACTGCAACAGGAAACACCTGCTTTATTGAATCCAGTTGAACAAAGGTATGTTTAAACCCACTCAAAACCAGCTGCTAGACTGTATGTTGTTGACTCTCAACTGCCTTTTATGGAGTTACTCTAAACATTCTCTAGTAACCTATAGCATATAGACATGTGTCTTTACTCATTTTTGTTTGAGGCAATTTGTAATTAAAAGCAAATAGCCACAAGACACTGCTGACTGGAACACAGGGCCAGTTTTTCTCACAAGCCAATTGAGTGCGCCATTTGAGTAAGAGCCCAGAGTAACAAAGTGGGTGAATGATTAATTATTAATAAAGTAAAATTTGTGTAGAGTAGTTTTTACCTGGAGTCAAGCAAATTGTGATGTCAGCATGACTTTTTTTAATTCAGTCGCAGTTAGTAGAGGTGTAGCCTAATAGATCCTGAGTGAATGTTACCTACACTTGTTCAAATTAGCCTGGTGTAAAAGTGTAATAGTGATGTTCAGCATCTCAGGTGTCCACCAATTTTTGTTTGTTTGCTTTATTAATTTATCCAGTTAAGGGAATAAAAAAAAGAAGAAAGAAATACAGTGAAATGAACACAAAATAAATAAATATGCTAAACAAACAAATAAATACATTTCTGGTACTTTAAATATGACTTTCATGTTTTTGCCAGTTTTAATCTATTTATTTGGTCTTTTATTATTCAATTAATTTTCTTCACCTAGTTAACATACATTTTAGTTTCTTGTTGCCCAGAAAACGGTCTAGTGTGCAACCTGGAGTTGGAGTGAAATCTGATATCGCCCCAAATTGTCCCAAGCGACACTGAATAAAATCGGATCTGATAGAATGAGGTCTCACCGGGAGCGAGGACAAGTGTTTGTTTTTTTTCTTCTCCTGTTTTCAGTAATTCAGTGAATGCATTTGAATACATCTTAATTTAAATCATTTGAGCTCCAATAAATAATTTGAGGTGCAATTTGAAAAATAGTTAATTATTGCATTATTAGAATATATTAGAATTTTTTACCTATTCGATCATAAACATGTATAATAACTCTTAATGACTTATTCATATAAACTATTTTGGATAATACATTTTGATTTCAGTGACTCCTTTTCTCCACGAATCAGAACTAAGCTGAGTTTACTTGGCTGTAACAAATGGGCTAATGCTTGAAGAGAATTACTGATGGGAATTTTTTTTTGTTTTGTAAATACGTGAGGAAACACATTTGGAGCAGCTGCTGTGCACCTGAATTGCATTGGTGACGTTCCAGCCCGCATCCCATGCTGTGATTTTGTCTTGCGCTCCTTGCGCATCGCTGGATTCGCTCGTTTTTCTGGATCCTGGGGGGGCAGTACCGTGTCTTTGGTAATGACTGTCTCCTGCCACCATTCCCTCTCTTTCCCCGCTCGTCCTTACTTCGTCCATTCTCATCCCATGTCTGTACTCGTAATCCAGACCATCACGCTCTGCGAACGCTATCGCTTCCTCATCCGTGGCCGCCTGGAAGCCGAGGCGCGCAAACACACCGCTCACCTTCCCCTCGGATTTATGTGACGCGCTGTTCACTATACTGATGATTTTACTTGAAATCTTGTGCCGTATTAAATGGGCCATGATTATTAAACCGTCGATGAGCGGATGTTTAAGAAGTAGGCTATGAAACGATAACTTTTTTGGGGAAAACGAGACAATTAGATCACCAAACACCAATCATTCCTGTTGAATATCCCGCTGAATGTCTTTACTCTTCAAATAATCCGTCCTATTGTTTTCCTTTTGAAATACATCTTCATCCGAAGGCGAAGAATGAATTGAGTAATCCAATACAAAAAAAAATATTCCGAATTCAGTAGTTTTCTTTTTACATGTAGCTAGTCCAGTAGCAGACGCATACCAACTCATCAGTCTGGCAAATGTCAGTTGCGCACTAGAGACAGAGAGAGACAGAGCGAGAGAGAGAGAGAGACAGAGAGACAGAGAGAGAGAGAGAGTGAGTGAGTGAGTGTGTGTGTGTGTGTGTGTGTGTGTGTGTGTGTGTGAGAGAGAGAGAGAGAGAGAGAGAGAGAGAGAGAGAGAGAGAGCGATTCGGCCTAGCAATAAGACTATAAGGCCTTTCACACTACCCGTTGTTACCCAGATGAGGATGGGTTCCCTTCTGAGTCTGGTTCCTCCTCAAGGTTTCTTCCAAATATCATCTTAGGGAGTTTTTCCTTGCCACCGTCACCACTGGCTTGCTCATGAGGGATAAAGTCACACAGTTAAAATATGTATCCTGTGTTTATATGTTTCTGTAAAGCTGCTTTGAGACAATGTCCATTGTTAAAACATACAATAAAAATGAATTGCATTAAATAAGATTTTTGTTCCTCAAACCATAGTCGAATGTGTTTGTTCGAACGAACAAATTATTATTAGAGTTTATTAGTATAGTGACGTCTATTTTATGCCTATTTTATTTCCAAACTTTACACACACACACACGCGCGCGCACACACACACACACACACACACACACACAAATCAATGTTACAGAGACTTTTTTTGCAATTGGTTAAGCAGCCTAAACTTAATTTTATGGTTTGTTTTACTATTTAGCCTAGAATATATTATACTCGGATATATAGGCCTAGATACTGTATTGTAGTATAAGTTGAGAAGTATACTAGATAGTAAAACAAACAATAAAAAGCAAATCAAACTATAGACTTCAATTCAAGATGGCACGGACTGGTTTAATAAGTCGATGAGGCAGTTGTGATTTCCTCTCGCATATCATTAACCCTTTTAAAATTGGTGTTTTTTGTTTGTTTGTTTGTTTGTTTGTTTGTTTGTTTTGTTTTTTAAAACAAAGTTGTTACACAATTTAGCACGTGGAGATGTACTGGAGATGGATTCAATTCACTATTCATAAAATGTGAACCCAGTCTTGAAGTTCGGTCATTATTAAAGGTACAAATTCGAATAGAAACATAAAACTCTAATGTAATGCTTAATACAATCAATATGAAGTATGTAGTATAACGACACTGTATAGATAACACTACATACTACATTGTAATCCAAATATAGGCTGAAACAAGCAATGTGTCAGACTGTAGCAACTTTGCTATGGCTACACTCTCTGTCCGATCGTGGCCACCCACCACCATTATTCCCTGTCTGATATGACATATGTGATATAAGCTGTGAGATGTTTTTTGTGGTTCATCTGGTAGTGAACGCATAGTCCTAAGGAGTATTGTTATGATTTTGTTTATTAATATCTAGGATCGCTTGCCTCACACTACACTGACTCGAGCAGTTGTGTTAAAGAAGCCACAGGCGCGTCGCTGTCACTGTGAGAGCAAATTTAATGTGTTGGTAAAAAGCTTTATAAATAACTGGCTAATTTTTTAAGAGCTTTTTTAGTTAGCTATTTACGTTGATTTATTTTAACATAGGAAACGCACAAAAATGATTTTGGGGTAGACTTATTTTAACTAATAAGCCATTCTTTTTTTTTTTTTTTTTTTAAATCTATTACATATTGCTTACATATATATCAAAGACATTTGTCGATTACTAACGGCTGGTAAAAACTACAAGCTAAATCATTGTAGCAGCGCGTGAAGATAAATCTAATCCTATTTAAATAGCATATTAAGTTTAGGTTATTGTTTGTAATGTTTGTAGGCTTACCCAGATGTTGGAGCCGCTGGATGATTCACTGTGTCTTGAAACTGCGAAACGCTTTAAAGGGTCAGTAAAACGCGCGTTAATAACGTTACAGTGAATCCGGCGAAAGACACTATTATGAAAATGAATGATAACATTAAATTTTCTGTTCGGTTTTCTTGCATTTTATTTATCCGTCCATCCATCCATCCATCCATCCAGCCAGCCAGCCATCCACTTAGTCTGGCCATTTATTTTATTTATTGTAAAGTCATTACCATCATAAATTCCACTGTAATTTATTTTCAATTAACAGCAATGAGCTTATACACAAACAAAAACTTGTAACCAACTAGTCAGTGCTTGATAGTTAGGCTACATTGTGGACCTAATGAAGGGAACATTCAGTATAATAATAATAATAATAATAATAATAATAATAATAATAATAATAATAATAATAATAAATTCCTTACATTTATATAGCACTTTTCTAGACAGTCAAGGCGCTTTACCAAGGAGGGGGGGGGGGGGGGGTATCCTCAGCCATCACCAGTGTGTAGCATCCGCCTGGATGATGCGACCGCAGCCATAGTGCGTCAGAACGCTCGCCATACACCAGCTATTACAGTGCTATCTATATAGTATACATACAGAACCACGGTCAGCACCCTATTCGGATAACCCAGCATGGTGAAGCCTGATTAGGAGCAGTATTTTTAAATGTCCTTTTTATTAAGATTTTCACTGAAAAGAGAAAATGACAAATTGCAGGACTGCAGTTCAATTGAAAAAATATATGTATACATTTTACACCCCTTCCACAAAACCTACCCAGTGCACCCTCATACACAGCAAAATCCCCAGTGTTGAAGTCACTGTTTCACTGTCCATTTGTGTCCAGTTTGAAATTAATCATTCAATGGATTTGCATATATATTTTCATGGTTCGCCTATCTTACTTTGCCATCTGTCATATGTCTCTCTCTCTCTCTCTCACTCACTCACACACACATTAATTAACAACAACAACAACAACAACAACAACAACAACAACAACAGCAAAAATAATAATAATAAGTAGTAGTAGTAGTAGTAGTAGTAGTAGTAGTAGTGGTAGTAGTAGTAGTAGTTTGGTCAGTTTAGGCACTGGGGAACAATACAACATTGTCTTTGTGCAGCCAGTCACACAATTCAACTGCACCTGCATCAAACAAAGCAAGTTGTGGAAAAGGACAAAAGAGCAGACTTTTGGGATGAGGAGGAGGGTGGGATTTGTGAATACATGTGCACACAAGCTTGTGTATCTGTGTGTGTATGTGTGTATAAGTGCTGGGGGCTGTGATAGTCCCTCTTATTGTTGCCATGGAGGTAATAATTGTAGTAGTAGCTACTGTCTGAAAAACTAATATATTTAGCTTAATATATAGGGTAACCGTTTCAGGTAATGTTGGAAACCAGTGCTTTGTTATATTTATTTCTTGCATTAATAAGTGCAAGTCAATATTGCTTTAGGTAACCCTTTTTAGAGACACTACAGTATGTGATCACATGACTTCAAGGATGGAAACTCAAATAAAATATGACATGGATGTGCCAAACACTCTACAGGGGCAGGTGCTCTGATGAACAAAGGGGCATCTAAACTGTCATACAGCCTGTGGAATAATGCTAACATTATGGGTTTAATGAGTGGTGACAAGTTGCCAGACACATTACGGATTTCATTTATAACCACACACAATCAGTGGCTGGAAAATTACAGTAGGTCATAAATGCTAACATTATTGGTTTTTTGAGTGGTGACAAATTGCCAGACACATTACTGATTTAATTAATAACCAACCACACACAATCAGTGGCTGAAAAATTACAGTAGGTCATTCATCAAAACATATGAGGATTATTGGATAGTTATGATATAGTTATATTACAATATTTTGTCTCCCTTGATTTATAAGTATTAAGCCTGATTGCCCCACCCCATCTCTTTTTAACCAGTTAAACAAAGAAGCACTCCCCTAGCTTGCTAAAAACAGCAGTAATAGCTAAAATTCTGTCTATATGCCACTTTTCCAGCATACTGGCAGAAAGCTTATCACACTGTGCTATCAGAAATACAAGTGCCACAGCTTTGTTTAGCCAATACATCCAGTGACATAGTACCAGTAGGCTTCTGTACTCTTTAAAGATGTGGTTTGTGGATTGTGATTTAGGTATATGTAAATGTCTGCAAAGTTAGATCTGTAAATGTCTGTGCTGACTACAGACCTGTATATATTATTCCTGAGACTTGGTACAGATCAAAAACAATGATCAGTGTTGTTTTTTAGGTATCACTTCGCTGGTGTTTTTGCATTTTCCATCATTTTTGCCAATGATGGTCATAAATATAGTGGCTACAAGAAAAATTTCCCATGACTGAAATAGGTCAGTTACTGCAGTAGCTAAATATTACCCACATATTCTATATAGGTAACTAGCTCCATACATGTTTTGTCCAGATGAAATAAAGGAAGCTGCACAGGAACTCATGGAAGAACATTTCATATGAAATGTGTTGTGTGCCCTCCCTACACACAATGTAGACCCTGATTGTATATATTGTCTCTGCCATTTTGATTGTCTCCTTAATATTACATATTAAACTCTAATTAAACTCTATTGTGCACATTACAGTCATGTGCCTCTGTTTAACTATTAAAGGACAAAGTAACAACTTAATTAAAGGTTAAAGTAACAGCTTTGTTCACTTTTTGCTGAAGTGATTTTTAGAGACATTCTATTCAGGTCAGCATCTTGCACAAGCTTATAGGGAGGCACATTATCGCTTTTCATACCTTCAAAGTAAATGGTGATATCAATCCCATTCCTACACTCTCAGACGCCCCAAGTGCTTGTCCATAAGCATGCAAGGAGTTATCTTCAACTACTGAAAGGGTGCCTCAAGGAAGTGCCTCTAGCACAAGGATGAGATCCCACCCTGAGGCACCCTTTCAAAAAGGTCATAATAACTTTATCAGCCTCTAGAGAAATGCCATCCATGGTGCTGTGACACACTCTAATGGCTGCCATACACAACTTTAGTGTAGATTGGGTCTTGCCACAGTCTAACAGTCCTGAAAAGATAGAGTTTTGGGCAATCAGACAATGCACCATATCTAGTTAATGGGATCCTCATTATTTGTGGAACAGCTTCCACCTAAAGGTATATACAGTAAGGTCCCTGTAATCCTGTGTACAGAACGTTTTAACCTAGAGGAGAAGGAGAGGAGGAATATGGTCCACTGGGTACAGAGCCAGGTAGACAAAATAAAACAGTCTCATAGCATGTGGCTTCTCAAACTTTCTCCATTCAATCTTATCTGTCACTGATATGCACTCACCAGTTGGTGTATAACTGTGTAATCCTACTGCAATACTGTAGTCTATTGTTTAAAACACTGAGCATTTAAACTTTATGGGCAAATGTTTGTGTACAGCTGTCGATCACTTCCATATGAGGGCCTTCCCCAATCTATTGACACAAAGTTGGAAGCACATATTTGTTGAATGTCTCTCTCTCTCTCTCTCTCTCTCTCTCTCTGTATGATTAATGTGAGGGCTACATGTGTTTTCTACAGCTTACTGCCCCTTCACGCCCAATGGGTAGTGTAAGGGAGAGTATGCATTTGTATGTGTGCGTCTCTGTCTGTGCTCATGTCTCAGAGATTACCTAGTTCTGTTCATGAATGTCACTGTGAGCTAAATCTTGGTGCTTGAGCACTGAACTGAGAATATACAGACACTAAATTAAAAAATGCACTGCTGCTATCACTAAGGCACTAAATGTCAATAAAGTAATTTAGCATTTTTTGCACGTTGTTTTTTTTAATGTAATTAATCATTTAAATGTAATAATAATAATAATAATAATGTAATCATAGGCCTAGGTGAAACACTGTATAGGAAATATACATTTGAAATAGATGTCACATTATGAACCAGTGAAGTAAAATAAACTACCTTTATAGCCCATGAGCATCATATTTTATCACTGGTACTTTTTACTTATTTCAATACCACGACAGGCATAGAAAGCTTTTGAAGATTAAAGGCCATAAAGATTTTGTGGGCTTTTTTGTGCTAGCATCATAAAATAGCGAGCATAAATAGGAACACAGATTACTTTTATGTTGTTAACAAACAAACAAAAAAAGAAACTTTTCAGAAGAGAGACTATGAAAAAATGGCAAAACAAAGGAGGGTTCTGTGTTTATCTGTAGGAATAATAAATAACATCAACATGGGCATAACTTTGCTTTGAAAAGTGCTGTGGAAAAAGAAGCCTTGTGTAAAGCATAAATTCTAAGCCAAGTCAGTTCTCAGTGAAAGCATTTTCTGACGTGTTTTCACTTGTCATAGTCAGTAGTATCAAGTGGCTCATGTATACAGCCAAAATTGTGCCAGAAATTGGTATTTGGAGATGCCCATTATTCCCTCTATATTGACTAGAGCCCCAGTTTCAGCTGAGGTAAAGCACTCCCATAGCATGATGCTGCCATCACCATGCTTCACCTCAGGTATGGTGTTCTTTGGGTGATTAGCTCTCTTGTTTTTGTGCCAAATATATCTTTTAGAATTATGCCCAAAAGTTCTACCTGGATCTCATCAGACCATAACACATTTTGGCATACAGTTTGTGATGTATGTTTTGGCAAAATTTAGGCAGGATTTTATTTTTTATTTTATTTTTTAAAGAAAGGGCTGGTTTAATTCTGAGCACAGTCACACGCCCCAATATAAAATGGTGTGCACACTTATGCAACCAGGTTATTTATTGTTAAGTTTTTATAGTTATTTTTCCCCCTAAAGCCTTTCTATTTATTTATTACTTGAATTTTGTTGGTTGCTATATCACATTTATTGATCTTGGTGTCATTTTTTACATCACAAAAATCTGGAATTTTAACAGGAGTGTGAAGACTCTTTATATGTATAAGTGGTTTAAAAGCATGACATTGTAAAATGTTAGTCGTTGGCAATATGCTGTGGTATAAGATAAATAACACACTTCAGGACGTGCTGTATTAGGAACATACTGCACTTTGGGGTGATCACACATCACCCCCAAGTGGATTATCTTCCTGTAACAGGATGGCCTATGATGTGTAATTCCTTACATAATAGTTTATATAAAGGTGCAAGGTGTCGCACCGGATAGCATTTGTGGAAGTTCTCTGCATGTTCCACAAAACATGCCTGTAGCTGGACTGGCTTCTCTAAATTGCTCGTAGGTATGAATGTGTGGGACCCTGAAATTGGGTCTTTTTAAGATGTCTGTACATTTTATACAGCATCTAGTTTACATGATAATTTACATTTAATTTGGTTGTTTTCCTTTTCTACTGTCCTTAAAGTTGTATTCATTATAGCCTAAAATACAAGAACAATAACATACAAATAGTATTCCTCAGAAAAACAATAATACACAGATAATACAAAAATGTATACTCACCAGCCACTTTATTAGGAACACCTGTATACCCGCTCACTCATGCAATTATCCAATCATGTGGCAGCAGCACAATGCATAAAATCATGCAGATACAGGTCAAGACCTTCAGTTAATGTTCACATCAAACATCAACATGAGGGAAAATGTGATCTCAGTGTCTTTAGCCATGGTGCGATTGTTGGTGGCAGACAGGCTGGTTTGAATCTTTCAGCTGATCTCCTGGGATTTTCATGGACAACTATAGTTTACAGAGAATGGTGCAATCAATAAATAAATCAATCAATCAATCAATAAATAAATAACACTCTTTACAACATGGCAAGCAGAAACACAACACATTGAAGCTTAAGGCAAATTGTCTATTCCACTCCTGTCAGCCAAGAACAGGAATCTGAGATGGTGTTTTACTCTGTGTAATCACCTGACCTTTTGCAGTAAACAACTCTGAAGCTAATCAAATATTGTTAGTAAACCAAAATGATTGGAGACCACCCACTCTATAGAATGCAAAATCGGAATAACATTCCATATTAAATAAAGTCTACAGAAAATAATTAATCTTAATCTGTTCAACTTTAATGTATTTTACAAGGAAGCAAAGTTGTGGAAATTTAGACACAATATTCAGTGTTATACATTATTTTATGTTATGATAAAAGTTTATATTGCAGTGTTTGTTGTTGTCGTTGTCGTCGTCCCCCCTGCTCCGTTTATGCCATTAAAAAAAATTCATTTGTGCTGCTTTGGTTTTTAAAGATATTAAAAGAATATTTATAGGTCATTCTGAGGTCACTCATCCCCCCAATGCTCCAAATTCACCCCAAATACTTTTGTTTGTTTGTGCTTCGTTTGTGCCCAGACACATGGAGACCTCCTGCAGGAGGAAATTCACACAAAGGAAATTCTGTGGAGGTGATTCCCAGGTCAGTGTCAATCCACTCACAACCTCTTTTGGAGTTGGTGCACCTGCACATATCCATTCTGTCAGCCAATGTGTCATTGCATTAACATTTTGTCTCTGACAGCATTTGTACCATTGGGACACTTAAACTCTCATCCCCTGCCAGAACACCTTGATATAAGAAGATATGACCAGACATGCCATTTGGTCTCAGTAGTTTCCTCACTACTGAGCCAGTTGCATCAAAACTCACAGTGGAGTTAGTAGACGTCTTTGATAATGACTTGTACATATACATTTGTGTTTGACTCCAGTGGTGACAGAAAAACTTGTCCAGTCCAATGTCTTTAATGCTACCACTGTGAGGTGCACTATATTTTAACATATGCAGTGACAAAATAGGATCCTTGTCACCTAATTCAAAGTAATTTCTCTCTTGCTTTGCTTTGAGCAGGGTGGCCAAATTAGGCAGATGGCTCTCTTGTTTGCCCTAAAACGGTTGAGAACTGCTGTGTGTGTGTACGTGTCCTGTTGCAAAATGCGGTGAAAATTCCCACACGACGTTAATAATGTGATTAAGGTGAGAGAGAAATAGTTGGTATATATTGTAACCTTAGTTTTGACAGGTATAGGTCAAAGGTCAAAAAGATACACATTCTAACTCTCTATATCTAGATCAAAGGTCATGATCATAAAAATATATATAGTTATGTTAAATCTGGATCACATCCATTCGTTACCATACATGGTGCGGCCATGTGTTTTCCACCCCACACACGTTGCACACATGTTCTTTCTAACACTCTGTGGTAGGTCATAAAAATATATATATAGTTATGTTAAATCTGGTTCACATCCATTCGTGACAGAAACGTTACCATGCATTGTACGGCCATGTGTTTTCCACCCCACACACGTTGCACACATGTTCTTTCTAACACTCTGTGGTAGGTCATAAAAATATATATAGTTATGTTAAATCTGGATCACATCCATTCGTGACACAAACGTTACCATACCTGGTACGGCCATATGTATTCCAGACACCCCACACAAGTTGCACACACGTTCTTTCTTTTCACATAGAATATGAAACTCTCTGAGGTAGGTCATAAAAATATATATAGTTATGTTAAATCGGGTTCCCATCTATTCCTGACACAAACGTTACTAGTTATGTTAAATCGGGTTCCCATCCATTCCTGACACAAATGTTACTATACATGGTACGGCCATGTGTATTACACATCCAAACAAAAATATGACACACACTAACGCACTTTATTTTCACATTATTTAAAAGGAATTTAAGTGTTATGTACTAAATGACCATAATTATGAACACAAGTTGTTAAGTTGACAATCATTTTTAAAATTACGTTTCTCCATTTAGATTGTCTGCAGTAGAATGCAGTCTTTTAAACCAGGAAAAATGACTGCCTTTAAGTTTTATAACAATAGTAAGTAAAATCCAGCGTGATTTACATTACAAATCTCATACGTAACATCTCTGCAGGATTTATAGACGTTAAAGCACTGAATGAAATGAGCAATATAGACAAAAAATAAACACTCTGTGTCTACTACTTTTATCTCTCTCATAGAACTATCCACAGTCCAAAGGCTGTGGAGCTAGAAGGCTACGTGTGCGAATGACAAAAGATTTTAAAAAATAAAATAAAAAATGTATCAATACATGAAATTGGATTACACAATGTAGTTGAGGTTTACATGAATAAGCAGAAATGTAATCATGCTTATCTTTCCTATAGCACAAATGAAAAGCCCTCTCTAGATGAACAGATTTGTCAAATGAAACTTTTTCCTTCTTATCCACTGCTACGGTAAACTAAAGTGTAGATATTCAAATTACACTGCTAAATATGACTAGCATTAGCTACGTGTACTAGTGCAAAATAGTCCATCAAATGTATTAGCAGGTGTAGCCTATACACGAGTCCACTATTGGTCATATCACAATTGAGAACATGCCCCAAATTCATTGCTTTTGTAGAATTTAATTGTAAGTGAAATGATATTCAAATTGTAATGTCCTTAGTATTTGTTCAGTCTACAGGTCCTCTAACACTCTGTTAAATGAATACATGTAAATGTACTACGACGTAAATTTTGTTTTAAATCAATTAACGCAGAAATTACACACAATATTAAGTTGATGTAATTATCAACATTATTATGTCAACACAACTCATCAAAATAATGTGTACAACTTTAAATATTTATTTATTTCAATAAATTAGAATTTTTATCTTGCAACCACACATTAAATTTAGATTGTGGTGGTTTGTTTTGTATAGCTACGCTGTTAGAAAATACATGATGGTTGAATGTGAAAATAAATGAGCAGAATGTAAGCTTGTGAAATAAATTAAACTTTATTGATTGCACTTTTGAGAAAATGGCATGACTTTGAATAAAAATGTACTGAAATAAATACTCTAAAACATTGATATACCCGAAGAAATGTAAAAAAGAAAAAGAAAAAAAAAGAAAAAAAGAAAAAAAAAGTTTTTACATACCTTCTAAATAGGTCCCTTTAGGAGGTACACGTTTTAAAGACGGTGTTTTATAAGAAACGCGCGTATTACATGCCTTCTAAACCTAACCCTTTAGGATGTAAAATGTTTAAAGTGCTGCTTAAAAGAATCGAGAGTTTTGTTTTACATTTATGAGCTCTGGTGACAGTGTCTGAAGTGTGTGTGTATGTGGGTGTGTGGGTGTGCGTGCATGTGTGTGGGTGTGTTAGAGAGAGAGAGAGAGAGAGAGAGAGAGAGAGAGAGAGTCATGTGTTTCCTGGGGGTTTGCTGACCAGAATGCTTACAGTGTGTTTATGTTAATGAATTAAGGGACGAGTCGTGTGTTTCAGGGTTTAACGATCCCTACCAATGTGTACATTTGTGGTTTAAGTGAATCTTTGTTTCTGAAATTACTTCTGTGGTAATTATCAGTTTGTGTAACTAATCTATCAGAAAATACTAGACCTGGTGACTGAATGTGGTAGATGTATTAGAATTTTGGACATGTTATGCATGTGTAGCTCCCTATGTGTATGATCGATGTGTAATCCTTCTGTCAAGAAATGAGCAGACTGAGGTTTGTGAAATAATTGAACTATTTATTGGCTATGTTGTTGAGAAAAACATTGTGATGTGTAAAACATTTCTACAGTCCTTCAAGGCTGTATGATGTCGTTGTTCTCTTTTACTGAAAGAAAGGTCAAAACCATCGGTGTTATTCGTTGTGGAGACTGAAGTGACAATATGTCTGAAGAAAATGAAAATATGTATTACATATCCTACCTTCTAACCAGGTTAATTTAAGGGTGAAAAAAACCTTTTTTAAAGACGGTGTTTTAAAAGAGTCGTGCATTTTGTTTAAACTATAAACAAGATTTCAGAAAATGGTTCGCCAACGAGGATACTTACACAGAACTATCGCTAAATACATAAGCTTTTGTCTATGCTTTGACATCCCATGTCCCAGCAGTACAATTATGACCTCTGATTACCATGTGGGTGTGCGAGGGTGGGTGTGTGAGAGAGAGAGAGAGACACACAGCTGTTCTTTTGGGGTTTTGCTGACCAGAATTCTTACAAATGTGTTTGTTAACGAATTAAAGGGAGTCGTGTGTCAAAGTGTTAAAATAATGGTTAAGACGTTGTAGTTAAAACACAGAAGAAACTCTGCAACTATCTGTTACAGTGTCTGCTCCGAGAAATCCTAATACCCTTAGAAGATTGCTGTGTATTCAATAACAAGAGGACCTGTTGAAATGAGAGAGGACCTGACTTTTGCTAAAAAAAAAACAAACAAAAAAAACCAAGAGGTTAGATTGACAAATTATTAATGAAGGTAATGTAAAGACGTTGTTGTTTAACCCTGAGCAGGGCGTCAACAACTCCAAAGGTAGTGTCTTAAGTCCGAGGGTTTAGTTAGGAGGTAGAAAAAACATTTAAAGATGGTGTTTTAAAAGAAACAAGTGTTTCATCCTTAATGGTAAAAAAGAAAAGTGTTTGTACTCCAATATGAAATAAAACGGTGGAGACACACCGAGTACATTTCTGTTCCACAGTCAATAAGGATCCCCAAACTTCATGTAGTGTGGAAAAATATATACACCCTCCGTGACTATGTTACTTAAGGTTTAAACATTTTTATTTTGTGATGGCAGCAAGACAAAACGGTTGTGCATTTGGTATCTGGTGATTTTAGAATTAGGCCCCAAATGTCAAATATGTTGTGTGTATGGCTTCATCAGGCAAAGATCACGATGGTATGGAAAGAGTATACAAGAGTAATTGGGGTGATCTAATGCTTAGGACTTGTACAGTACTTCAACTCGAGAACGTCCCACCATGGCGTTCAGAGAGACGTTATCTACGGTACACGTATATATAATATAGATCAGATCACCAGTCTGTCTTTACCCAGTCCTGATCTGGGGGTTCGGGGGGGGGGGGGGGATTACAGTTCAGGCATATTTCCAACAGAACAGAATATTAGACATTTAGTGTAAACTAGTGAAAAAAAATAATAAAATCTCTGAAATATTTCAGTGAAAATAGTGGTCCATATTTAATGCATTATATTAGAAATGACAGTACAGTCTTTGTTGATCAGTTACCAACTCATACTTTATAATAATTTGTTTAGGAGCATCTGAATCTGGCAAATAACTTCTATTGCATTTAGGCATACAATAAAAGTTAATAAAAAAATTAGGAAGAAATGACTTGTGCACTACTGCTGCGGATATTAAGTCAAACCATTTTGTTCAAACTTCAGCATGACCCATAGAGAAGCAGAAACTTATGGTACCTTATGAATACCATGTGAAGGATTAAGTTGACTCGTCCCTTACAGTTACAAAGACATGACCTTGTGCAGGATCACCTTCGCACCAGCATCGATCCCCTCTTATCCCATTTCAACGTATAAGAAAAGGCAAAAAGTAATATAAGATGTATAAGAATATATTTATAAAATATAACACATTATGAGGAAGAAATATAAAATATTATTTAACAAGGTCTGCCGTTCAGCCCTCTTAACTGTAAGAGCATCATCAGTATTGTACAGCAGTTGGGGAACAGTAGTTAGCTTTCAGATGTCAGATATAAAACAACTTTTTGAGTCACAGTGCCAAACTACTGGTATTATATTCGGATCCTTCTTTTTCAGCATGAAGGACTGGCATTTATTTAATAGACAGATGGTACAGCCATATACTTGGTCAGAGAATTTAGGAATTTCTTTGAGAAAGGTTCATTGTTTTTGTTCTTTTATCATAGCTTCAGTTTGTATACTTACTTTGGTTAGTGACTTAAACTGTTTTATTAGGTATTGACAGATTTCATTAACAGGGAACGATGATAGGTGAAGATTAAGCTGGTATGCGTGTACAAAATAAAACTGTCTAAATGTATATTTGTCTGCTATGTATCTGTTTAAACACTGCTGTAATGGCGATATAAAGAGAGAGAGATACCCATTTACTAATTCATAGAACCCCTTTCCACCTTTTCAAGTTCGTTATACATTTTTCTTTTCAAGCATCGTGTTCAGACATTGCAAATCATCAGTCTGAAGGTTAAGGGTTACTTAGATTTTTGCTTCTTCAGCATCAAAAAAAAGTCTAAACATTAATCTTATTATTAAACTCAGAAACACTATAACTGTCTGGTTGTGATCATAATAAAAGGCAACGTGAAAGGTGACTTAATTCCCAATGAGATTTCTCTATGTTCTCTATGACCTTTCTACAGTATATGCCATTAAGTCCTAGTTTCCAGCCATCATTACAGCACGGGAGAGGAAATCTCGTTTATCAGATGTGTGATGTACGTCTAGACAATCTGATAACAAACTACACACACAACATTTATGTTGAGAAAATTCAGCTTGATCTTTGTTCCCAAATAACATTGGATCAGATACATAGTTTACAGCATCTGTCACACACGTATTTAATCTGTATTACGAGTACTGAACAAGTTAGAGGAGGAGAAAATGTAGATTTACTGTTCATTGGAACTTTATTGTTTA
Source organism: Ictalurus furcatus (assembly GCF_023375685.1). NCBI lineage: Eukaryota > Metazoa > Chordata > Actinopteri > Siluriformes > Ictaluridae > Ictalurus > Ictalurus furcatus. The sequence continues at coordinate 11,567,567 of NC_071259.1, forward strand.
TTTAGCTCTGTCTTGATTCATTTTCATATTCAAATTTTTTTAAACAGCTGTGTGTCTCTCTCTCTCTCTCACACACCCACCCTCGCACACCCACATGGTAATCAGAGGTCATAATTGTACTGCTGGGACATGGGATGTCAAAGCATAGACAAAAGCTTATGTATTTAGCGATAGTTCTGTGTAAGTATCCTCGTTGGCGAACCATTTTCTGAAATCTTGTTTATAGTTTAAACAAAATGCACGACTCTTTTAAAACACCGTCTTTAAAAAAGGTTTTTTTCACCCTTAAATTAACCTGGTTAGAAGGTAGGATATGTAATACATATTTTCATTTTCTTCAGACATATTGTCACTTCAGTCTCCACAACGAATAACACCGATGGTTTTGACCTTTCTTTCAGTAAAAGAGAACAACGACATCATACAGCCTTGAAGGACTGTAGAAATGTTTTACACATCACAATGTTTTTCTCAACAACATAGCCAATAAATAGTTCAATTATTTCACAAACCTCAGTCTGCTCATTTCTTGACAGAAGGATTACACATCGATCATACACATAGGGAGCTACACATGCATAACATGTCCAAAATTCTAATACATCTACCACATTCAGTCACCAGGTCTAGTATTTTCTGATAGATTAGTTACACAAACTGATAATTACCACAGAAGTAATTTCAGAAACAAAGATTCACTTAAACCACAAATGTACACATTGGTAGGGATCGTTAAACCCTGAAACACACGACTCGTCCCTTAATTCATTAACATAAACACACTGTAAGCATTCTGGTCAGCAAACCCCCAGGAAACACATGACTCTCTCTCTCTCTCTCTCTCTCTCTCTAACACACCCACACACACGCACGCACACCCACACACCCACATACACACACACTTCAGACACTGTCACCAGAGCTCATAAATGTAAAACAAAACTCTCGATTCTTTTAAGCAGCACTTTAAACATTTTACATCCTAAAGGGTTAGGTTTAGAAGGCATGTAATACGCGCGTTTCTTATAAAACACCGTCTTTAAAACGTTTACCTCCTAAAGGGACCTATTTAGAAGGTATGTAAAAACTTTTTTTTTCTTTTTTTCTTTTTTTTTCTTTTTCTTTTTTACATTTCTTCGGGTATATCAATGTTTTAGAGTATTTATTTCAGTACATTTTTATTCAAAGTCATGCCATTTTCTCAAAAGTGCAATCAATAAAGTTTAATTTATTTCACAAGCTTACATTCTGCTCATTTATTTTCACATTCAACCATCATGTATTTTCTAACAGCGTAGCTATACAAAACAAACCCCTACAATCTAAATTTAATGTGTGGTTGCAAGATAAAAATTCTAATTTATTGAAATAAATAAATATTTAAAGTTGTACACATTATTTTGATGAGTTGTGTTGACATAATAATGTTGATAATTACATCAACTTAATATTGTGTGTAATTTCTGCGTTAATTGATTTAAAACAAAATTTACGTCGTAGTACATTTACATGTATTCATTTAACAGAGTGTTAGAGGACCTGTAGACTGAACAAATACTAAGGACATTACAATTTGAATATCATTTCACTTACAATTAAATTCTACAAAAGCAATGAATTTGGGGCATGTTCTCAATTGTGATATGACCAATAGTGGACTCGTGTATAGGCTACACCTGCTAATACATTTGATGGACTATTTTGCACTAGTACACGTAGCTAATGCTAGTCATATTTAGCAGTGTAATTTGAATATCTACACTTTAGTTTACCGTAGCAGTGGATAAGAAGGAAAAAGTTTCATTTGACAAATCTGTTCATCTAGAGAGGGCTTTTCATTTGTGCTATAGGAAAGATAAGCATGATTACATTTCTGCTTATTCATGTAAACCTCAACTACATTGTGTAATCCAATTTCATGTATTGATACATTTTTTATTTTATTTTTTAAAATCTTTTGTCATTCGCACACGTAGCCTTCTAGCTCCACAGCCTTTGGACTGTGGATAGTTCTATGAGAGAGATAAAAGTAGTAGACACAGAGTGTTTATTTTTTGTCTATATTGCTCATTTCATTCAGTGCTTTAACGTCTATAAATCCTGCAGAGATGTTACGTATGAGATTTGTAATGTAAATCACGCTGGATTTTACTTACTATTGTTATAAAACTTAAAGGCAGTCATTTTTCCTGGTTTAAAAGACTGCATTCTACTGCAGACAATCTAAATGGAGAAACGTAATTTTAAAAATGATTGTCAACTTAACAACTTGTGTTCATAATTATGGTCATTTAGTACATAACACTTAAATTCCTTTTAAATAATGTGAAAATAAAGTGCGTTTGTGTGTGTCATATTTTTGTTTGGATGTGTAATACACATGGCCGTACCATGTATAGTAACATTTGTGTCAGGAATGGATGGGAACCCGATTTAACATAACTAGTAACGTTTGTGTCAGGAATAGATGGGAACCCGATTTAACATAACTATATATATTTTTATGACCTACCTCAGAGAGTTTCATATTCTATGTGAAAAGAAAGAACGTGTGTGCAACTTGTGTGGGGTGTCTGGAATACATATGGCCGTACCAGGTATGGTAACGTTTGTGTCACGAATGGATGTGATCCAGATTTAACATAACTATATATATTTTTATGACCTACCACAGAGTGTTAGAAAGAACATGTGTGCAACGTGTGTGGGGTGGAAAACACATGGCCGTACAATGCATGGTAACGTTTCTGTCACGAATGGATGTGAACCAGATTTAACATAACTATATATATATTTTTATGACCTACCACAGAGTGTTAGAAAGAACATGTGTGCAACGTGTGTGGGGTGGAAAACACATGGCCGCACCATGTATGGTAACGAATGGATGTGATCCAGATTTAACATAACTATATATATTTTTATGATCATGACCTTTGATCTAGATATAGAGAGTTAGAATGTGTATCTTTTTGACCTTTGACCTATACCTGTCAAAACTAAGGTTACAATATATACCAACTATTTCTCTCTAAGGTGTTTACATGTCTGTAATACACGTTGATAATGCGACTAAAACAGGAGTACTCCATGTCTTAATTCGATTTGTGTTTACTTCGAGAATGACTTTAATCGAATTAATGTAATAAAAAATTGCTGTTTACATGGTAGTTTCTTAATCAAGAGTATTGTCTTAATCGGGTTAATATTGGATTATTGTTGTCCATGTAAATGTACTGACTGTGGCTGACGGATAGACTTTGGCTCTTTTAAAGGCAAATGTGCAGGGGCTTTTCATTTCTTGCCAAATGTGATGATTTATCACGTGCGTCCAGATGGCAGTCTTCAAAATTGTGTATTCCCTTTTTTGCATTTTAGAGAACTTGTTTTTGTATTTAACCATTTCAGGCATAAATTCTATCCATTTCTGAAATGGAACTTCAGCATCAAAAGTCCAGTAATCTTTTGGTTGGGGGAAAGGGACCCTGGCTCAAAATCAGCGTCATCACTACTGCCACTTGTTTCATGATCACTTTCATAAATAAACCCTAAAGCAGTCCAGATTTTGTGTATGTTCTATTTAACAAAAGTATATTGTGCTTTTGCAGTGATCTTCTTTTCTAGCTGCTCACTAAGCTCTGTCCAGATGCTCTGTTTAGGAGTAGCTATGTTGCCATTTTGGACTATGGCCTCTTTTGATGAACAGGGGACTGTGAAAATGGAATGCCTGTCGACTGCTGCTTTCTTGGGCATCTGGCATAAGCAAAACATAATTACCCACTGAAATAATCCCAACTCAAAAAATGTCATGTACAGTATAAACTTGTTTTTATGCATCACTGTATTTACCTGAATATAATGATATTGTAATATAGTAATCATATATAAGGATAATATATCTTATATTTGGACCAATATGGTAATGTTGACCCCTAGATGCACAACGTATTCAAAAAACTAACATGGGTCACATGTGCAGCTGTAATTAGCATTTCGTAGCTACATTAGTCGTATTAGTATTAGCGATGCGTTTTCTGTTCAATAAACATTGACAGTCTGACCTCTCTTGAATGTTGTACCATTATGCCTGAAATTATTGAATAATACAATTGAATAATAGTGTAACTGACAGTGTTAAAACATTGTACTTACACTGGCCAGAATTTTGATTTAGTAACTATATCGACCTTTCCTATACTAACTCTACACTCATTTCCACAATAGCATCTTGAACAGATGTGTCACTTACACCTAGTGGTGGCAGTGACGTGTAGCAGATGATACTCCTTGTAAATATATTAAAAGTTCAATTAGGAGAGACCAGTGAATGAAGTAAAGATAATTGTTTATTGAACAAATGATGAGATGATTAGTCTTGACAAAGTCTTCGGCAATTCGACGCTAAAAGTGTGCTCACACCGAGGAGATTTGCGCATAAAAGGGGGGGGGGATAATTACCTATAAATATTATTTTAATATCTCAAAAACCGAAGCAGCACAAACGAATTTTTTTACGGCACAAACTGAGCACAAACGATTGAGACTATTTTGCCGACGTTTTGCGCTGGTGGGGGGGGGATTTCACGCAGGTGAATATACGCGTGGTATATTATAACAACCATTGCCAACTTTGTATACAATTTCCATAAACAAATGCTGTTAATACTAATCGATAATATCGGGGGGGGGAATCGATAATATATGATCATTTGTTTCCCCCAACTAGTGTATTTAAATGCACGCACATAAATTGGTCATTATTATCTCGGTTTACGAAACGAGAACAACGCAGCATTCTACATGGAACGTTAAACGCAGACGCGAAACGTTTCGGATCTATTTTGAAGTGACACCCATTGGAAAATGATGTCCCCCGCTAGTTCGCCTTGCAAAATATTTACGTTTCAGGACACCAAGTGCTCCCCTGACCCCGTGTTCGAAGTAAAACCTGAATGTTTACACCCGTCTCCAGTTCCGATAGTAGTGGATAATGGATCTTTTCAAACGCGAGCCGGTTGGGCTTGCAAAGGAGAAGAATTTGCACTTCCGGGGCTGCTGTTTAAATCAGTGGCGGCGAGAAGCAGAGGAGCAGCACGGAGTGAAACGCAGGTCGGCAATGACATCCCGAATCTCGAGCCGCTCCGGTGGCTGCTTAAGAGTCAGTTCGACCGCAATGTAGTTGTTAACTTTGAGATCCAAGAGCTCATGTTGGATTATATCTTTGTTCATCTTGGGATTGGAACGGAGGTAAGACACGAGCTCGTTTATAGGTGTACACCAAGTACATCAGAACTGATTATATATCTCGTGCAACAATTTCACTTCACCTCCCTTATTACTACAACACAGTGCAACATTAGCTGGGTGAATGAAAATCCTCTAAGACTCAACTGTTCTAAATATCTCTGTTTTCTGTAACCAGGGTCATGTGGATCATCCACTGGTTTTCACTGAGGCTCCTTGCAACCCGCTTCACTGCCGGCAGATGATGTCTGAACTGCTTTTTGAGTGTTATGGAGTTCCTCGGGTGGCATATGGTGTTGACAGCCTGTTCAGTTTCTACTACAACAGCGCACAATGTGGTCTCGATAAACCTCGCACTAGCTTGGTGTTGTCTTCTGGATATCACTGTTCACATGTGTTGCCCTTCATCAATGGCAGGTGCAGAGCTTTGGCTTGTCTTCTGTTTCCCTCAATACTTTACACTGCCTAACGTGATCAAAGCCTTTTTAGCATAAAGTGTATACCAATATAAACAGCATAAAGTGGATACCAAGTGTATGTTACATTTATTATGTTAGGACATAGCTTCTATGATAGAAATATCTGAAATCATTTATTGCTGTAACTGTTGGACAGCTTGCTTTATACCCCCTGTTGAATAGGCAGTGGTCTCTCAGGAGCTGGATTTGAAGTATTCGGAATTATATATATATATATATATATATATATATATATATATATATATATATATACTACTACTTTTTTTTTTTTTTTTGGAAAAAAGATGCTAACATTTACATGCCGCAAATACCAAGTGCTCATGTTACAGTGAGGGAGATAGAAAATCAGTAGAGATATTGACAATTGACAGTAGAGAAAAGACAGGAAGATATGACAACAAGAAAAATAAAGAAGGGAAAAAATAGAAAAGAAAGGGAAAAAAATTCATTTTGATTACAGGTGTTAAGGTGTTAGTGTGTATGTAATTAATGATGGGCACATATTGTAGTTGATGGTTCAGGGTGGATGTAGCTATGTTTGTGTGTGCGCACGTGCATGCAAGAGCATCTATGTATGGGCAATCATAGGGTAACTGCATGAGATGTATGAAAAAGGAAGGAAAAAAGAATATATATATATATTTAAAAAAAAAAAAAAAAAAAACATTTCTAATGGACTGCCCCACACCGCACGGCCCCAGTGAGACAGGCTCCACGAGGAGCAGGTCACAAAAAGACGCTGTCAGGCCCTGGGCACGACCATCATCCCCACCCCCACCGGTTGCCCCCATCCCAGACAGGCCACCATCCGCACATCACGCTTACCCTATTCTTTTGTGTTTTTCCCTTCCTCTTTTTCCCTTCCATCAAAGATACAATGTCAGGCCAAAAGATTTGCTTAATGTACCTTAAGGCATCAATCAATGTACATATTTTTTTAAAGGGGAATATATATACACATATATACATACATACATACACACGGTGTGTTTCCACTGCAGGGACCAGGGTCTAAATTAAGTTCCAGGTAAAATATTTAGCCTTCGTAAAGTCCCTACTCTCGAGGTGGTAGTTTTTCAAAAGCCAGCAACTTTGGGGGGTGGGACTTTGGCGCTGAACATGCTGATTGGTTGAGTGCATGCAGCCTTTTTTTTTTCCTTTTCAACCACCATTTTTAAAAGTCTGTTGTGGTGCGTACAGTAACAGTTGTTTATTACGATTCGAATCAACACATTGATTGATTGAACACATTTCTTAAAAAATACAACCGATGGACCGATGATGAGGTTCATGCCTTATTAACTATTTATGCTGAGGACGAAATACAGCGTGAACTGCGACCGGCAATGAAAAAGTATTCTTAGAAATATCAAGTCGCTTAAGCAAGCTGGGCATTGTTCACACAGGAAAACAGTGCAAAGAGAAGCTCGTGTGTACGTTCGTCTCAGTCATCTCAGCAATAGCTAATAAAATTCTTTATTCTAATATTTTGAGATACTGGATTTTTTATTTCCATGGGCTGTAAACCATAATCATCAAGATTAAAAGAAAAAAAGACTTGAAATATTTCACTTTGTTTAATGAATCTAGAATATATGGAAGTTCCACTTTTTTAATTAAATTACTGAAAAAAATTTACTTTTCCACGATATTCTAATTTTTTGAGATGCACCTGTACATGTATACGTACAAACATACGTACAAACATACAAACGTATATATATATATATATGCATATATACAGCATCTCACAAAAGTGAGTACACCCCTCACATTTTTGTAAATATTTGATTATATCTTTTCATGTGACAACACTGAAGAAATGACACTTTGCTACAGTGTAAAGTAGTGAGTGTACAGCTTGTGTAACAGTGTAAATTTGCTGTCCCCTCAAAATAATTCAACACATAGCCATTAATGTCTAAACCGCTGGCAACAAAAATGAGTACACCCGTAAGTGAAAATGTCCAAATTGGGCCCAATTAGCCATTTTCCCTCCCCGGTGTCATGTGACTTGTTAGTGTTACAAGGTCTCAGGTGTGAATGGGGAGCAGGTGTGTTAAATTTGGTGTCATCGCTCTCACACTCCCTCATACTGGAAGTTCAACATGGCACCTCATGGCAAAGAACTCTCTGAGGATCTGAAAAAAAGAATTGTTACTCTACATAAAGATGGCTATAAGAAGATTGCCAAGACCCTGACACTGAGCTGCAGCACGGTGGCCAAGACCATACAGCGGTTTAACAGGACAGGTTCCACTCAGAACAGGCCTCGCCATGGTCGACCAAAGAAGTTGAGTGCATGTGCTCAGTGTCATATCCAGAGGTTGTCTTTGGGAAATAGACGTATGAGTGCTGCCAGCATTGCTGCAAAGATTGAAGGGGTGGGGGGGTCAGCCTGTCAGTGCTCAGATCATACGCCTCACACTGCATCAAATTGGTCTGCATGGATGTCGTCCCAGAAGGAAGCCTCTTCTAAAGATGATGCACAAGAAAGCCCGCACACAGTTTGCTGAATACAAGCAGACTAAGGACATGGATTACTGGAACCATGTGCTGTGGTCTGATGAGCCCAAGATAAACTTATTTGGTTCAGATGGCAGTTCAAGCGTGTGTGGCAGCAACCAGGTGTATATATATATGTGTGTGTGTGTATATGTGTGTGTGTATATATATATATATATATATATATATATATATATATATATATATATATATATATATATATATATATATATATATATATATATATATATATATATATATGGGATATATTAGGGATATACGTGGCATCAATCTGTATTCATTTTAAGTTTCAAATGGTTTAGGAATGGTTTCCAGTTTTCCTCGAACTGCGGCATACAACTTTTATGGAGAGCTGTGATTTTTGCCATGGATATGTATTCTACTATTACATTATTCCACGGATTTATATTGAGGAGACGCTTTGACTTGCAGTTTTGAAGAATTGTTTTCTTGGCAATGGTTAAAGAAATCAGCAAACTGCCCTTGTATTTGGTTGGTATGTTGATCAGTGTAAGGTCTCCAAGCAGACATAGGGATGGGGATTGGGGGATTTCGCAGCTCAGGATAGCCAAAAGTTTTTGTATGACTGACAACCAAAATTTTTTACATTTTTTTTTTTTTTACAAAACCAAATTGCATGTAAGTAATTATCTGTGTTGCCTATGGTACATTGTGAATAGATGTCAATGTCGACTAATCCCATTTTGTATTTTTTATATTGAGTGATAGGTGTTCTGTGAATGATTTGTATTGGATAAGCTGTAAGTTAGTGTTTGTTGTCATTGTGAATATATTTTTACAGATGTCTGTACAGAAAGCGAATGTGGGAGGGGTTGAAAGATCATGGTTCCATTTGAGTTTTGGGACATATATAGAGCTATCTGTATTAACTAGTAGAGTATATAATTCGGAAATAAAAAAATTTTCTTATCTTTAAATTGGATTATGTCCTCTAGTTTCTTTCGGGGATTTAAGTGTATTATCTGTAATGTAAATTTTAATTTTAATAATTGACTTAATTTGTATATATTGAAAAAAAAAGCTGGCTCACAAAATTTGTATTTTTGGGCCATATCTTTGAATGACAGTAAGTGATTATTATGGAAGTGATCCTGATGTGTAATTCCTTTCTGTTCCCATGTGTGGTAGTAAATAGGAGTCTTGTGAAGGTGGAAGTCTGGATTGTGCCAGATGGGGGTATATTTACTTGGTGTTAGAGTAGAATTGGTGATTCTCACAGCTTTCTACCAGTCTGTCAGAGTTGTAGAGATAACTGTTTTTAAAGCAGGTGTGGTTCTTGAGCAAAGTGTTGAGAATGGCAAATCTGCAAGTTTTTTACAGTTTGTTCCAGTTGTATCCATGAGATTTTATTATTGCTTTGATGAAGCCATTTCACTAAATATTGCAGTTGATTTGCAAGATAATAATAAGAAGAAAAAATTGGTGCTTCTAAACCTCCTTGAGATTTATTTTTCTGTAATGTAGAATATTTAATTTTTGCTTTTATTCCTCCAGTAAAAATAGGAGATTTGAAGAGTTAAGCGATTGAAACCATTTTTCTGTAGGCAAGATCAGGAGCATTGAGAAGAGATAAGTAATCTGAGGGAGAATTTTCATTTTGATAGTTGCTATTCGTCCTATTAATGATAGAGGAAGATTCATCCAGCGTCTAAGGTCATCATATATTGTTTTAAGCAGTGGCGTGTAGTTAAGTGAGACCAATTCTGACAGACTGGAGGAGATACTGATGCCTAAGTATTTAATATTTCCCACACGGATTGGAACAAGTGAATCCTGAGCTGCAGATTCCCAAGCCTCATTAGAGAGCAGAAGTATGGTAGATTTATTCCAATTTATTTTGTAGTTTGATATTTTGGAAAAAGTATTAATAACTTTAAATGTTTCCTGAAATGAAGGTTTAGGGCTCTGCACATATAGTAGGATATCATCCGCATAGATGCTAACTATTTCTTGTGTGTTTATGGTATTGTTCTGTCTTATTGCTGTTGTGAGCAGTTCTATAAATATGGCAGACAGTGAAGGGGAGATTATATATACGGCTTCATAGGTCATGACTTAAGCAGTTATATGGTAGCATTGTTTTCTTATTATTATTATTATTATTATTATTATTATTATTGCTGGTTCAATACTGATACTAGTATTTGGTCTGTCTAATACTGTAGGTTACTAATTTTGTTATTTTGTTGCAATCCTTATTATTATTATTAGTAGTAGTAGTAGTGGTGGTAGTGGTGGTAGTAGTATTAGTAGATTGTTTATTACTGTGCTTGTGTATACAGATTGGATGCTGTTAACTGTAAGCGAATAAATGTCGGAGGAAGCCATGCTGCAGCGTATATGCAGAGACTTCTCCAGCTGAAATATCCTGCTCACCAGGCAGCCATCACACCCAGCCGTATGGAGGAGCTACTGCATCATCACTGCTATGTCGCTGTGGATTACCAGCAGGGTAAAGCTTACATACCCATCATCCCAATTACAGTTGTCAAGATACCATAAACATATCTTACGATACTATACCAGCTGAAGTATCACGATACCAAGTAGTATCATGGTGCCACGCAATATTGTGTTAATTTATAATTCAAATCTACAAAATGATCCAAATTTACAGAAATACATAGATATAAATGAAAACAGACAAACTAGATTTTCCTCTGAATACGTTATTAATGACAATGAATAACTGGCTATTGGAAAATCTCAAGAACAATCATACAGTTGGCAAACAACTAATTCAGTGTGCCACATATTTAATCTATTGTTCCCTAGAGCAATAAAATCATTCAAATGTAAGTTGTCCTCAGAGTGAATTTGGAAATGAACTCCAAAAAAATCATAACATTGGGAACGTTCGCTCGCTTACTAGCAAACTAGCAAAATGTTTCATAATGAAATTCCAGGACTTTCAAGGAATTTTAAAGCACTTTTTTTGTTTGTTTTCAGGCACTATACAAGATATGCCATTCAAAAAAAAATTTATTTCTTCTTTTTTAAATTCCCAAAATAAATAAATATAATAATAATAAACAACCAATATATTTTCTGTTTCTGTTGTCAGACAACGGAACGAGTATGATATAGTGACTGAAACACTGCGCATTAAGACTGCATGTTAACCAGCTGTCACTTGCCAGCTATTTCCAAGTTGCTGCTTTGCACTGCTAAAATCCTGATTTTATAACCACGACGTTGTCTGACAAAGTCATCACACACATGAGTTAAACACAACGGCTGTGCTGTGATTTCGGCTATATTTACATGTGAAATGATCAGTCAGAAAGTTAGAAGTGAATGAATGTGCTGCTCCTCTCTGCCACTCACTGAACAGAGCAGCCACAGAGAGAAGTGTGTCTGCGACAGGAAAGCAGAGCTGTCTCTGTCAAAATTAGTGAGTGAATCGTGGCGGGGGGGTGCAGTAGGAAGTCATATTTTAATTGAAAGTATTGTATTCATCTTCTATTGAAAATAAACACTTTAAAGTTATTTAGCGATTTCGTATGTATTTACTTTTTATAATTCAACCACTTTTAAGCACCACTGGATAGAAAATGGCTATTTTCAAGGTTTTCCAGTACTTAAATTTCAAAAAGCCAAATTCAAGCACTTCAAGCACCTTGTACGAGCCCTGATTTTAGTATTTACACACAGCAGTTAGCATAAGGTTAGCTCGCTTGGTAGCAAACAGGAAATCTTTAAGATTAAGAATTTAGGTTAAATGAAGTGTCACTAACCTTTGTGTACTGTATTCTGCAAAAAGCAGTGGGATGTGTCATTTTAGCGAAAATAGTATTAATTGCTGCACATACAACATTACTTACGGTACTACCGTATTGACGATACTATCGTTTAAAAATATAGTGAAGCTTTAGTATCGTGATACTACCATAGTACCGGTATACTGTGCATCCCTACTTCCAATGCATTAAACATTAACATTAGCAACACTGACCTGAGACTAGGTGTCATAGAAATCATAATTGATGAATGAAATTTTCTCTGTCAAGCATGACAAATTTTTGGTGTTTTTGGTGAATTTAGCAGTATAAATGAAGTCCACAACTGAACATTTGCCCTGGCGTAAAAAGCCTTTCCTCTTAAAAGAAACATTGTGTTCTGGAAATTTCCCTATACAGAGCTGGAGAAGTGGCGTAGTGCTGAGTTTTACGAGTCTGAGGTTCACCGCATGCAGCTGCCATTCTCGGGGAAGGTAGCAGGGATGTACGCTAGCGTGGAGGAGAGGCAGGAGAAACGAGTGCAGCAGCTTCGCAGGCTTGAGGAGATGAGCAATCGGCACAGAGAAGAGAGACTGCAGCAAGATCAGAAGAGACTGCACACATTGCTTATGGTGCAGGTACACATTACGCACACATGCTGAGCCCTGCAGAGAAATGGCCAATAATAAAGGCCCTGTTGTGTTCTCACAGTGCCACACATCCCTTTTCTGCTTTCTCTATGTAGGAGCTGTTGGAGGAGGGCGCAGTAGAGCAGTTTCACAGACGACTGATGGAGCTGAACATGGACTCAGCTGAGGAACTACAGTCTTACATCCACAAGCTCAGTCTGAGTGTGGAGCAGCATAGACTAGCTAGAGCAGAGGTATATATGTATGTGGTCTGTGAGTGAAGCCTGAACTAGACATTGAAGTGATGCATTTCATGATGTAGAAAGTTTTACTACAATTAAAGATGTCCAAAATGGGCAGCAGGTAGGACTGGTACCTCACATCTCTGGAGTTTAGAGTTAGACATTTTAATGATATACATTTTTATGCATTTTGCTTTGTTATAATAATATTAGTAATAGTAATAATATTTAATATTAGACTATGGTCTGTCTGAATGCTCGATTCTGATTGGCTGGAAGGTATAATGCAAAGGTAGTTCCAGTCAGTTTAATCACCCTTCCAAATTAATGCACTGTCTATAAACAACTGTAACCATAGCAACATACAGTTACAGTTGCATACAGTAGTTACACTCACAGCTTCATTATTAGTAGAGATGCGACACAGATGCAGGTAATTTACACACACACAATATCTCTCTCTCTAATAACTATTTATTAAAATTCATTCAAATAAATATCATCATCTTGCAAAACTTTATTTCTGTGTATAATTTAGAACGGGCAGAATTCTAGATCTAACGACCTGTATATAAAATAACTAACAAAAATTAACCGTTATTTTTATCCTTTCAGTCAAATTTTGCACTTGAACATAAATGACAGCTTTTACTTGTCAATTCTGGCAAGTCACTATGGGAAGCAAGATAATCCACCGCTCGTTGTGCATTAAAATCATGTAATGCACACCTAGCTGTGGATTATCCTTTACATAATATAAACATAATATTTTGTGTTTATCAATGCAAATATTTTATTTCAGTAATATATTTATTTTAATAATATAACATTATTACAATATTATCACAACAAGCTTCATTCAAACACATTTATTAAGGTCCTGGATATTTGTATACAATTTGTTTAGGTTTAGTGTCTGTTTAAGGTGTGTTTTAAATAAATTCACTACATGGTGATGTGATTGTATTTGGCATAGTACTTCCCAAAGCATTTGCCTGCTACGTCATTGGCTAGTAAAACATAGATGCATTATCATAATGGGCATGGACACTGTTTTAGATCCCATGCAACATCTTTGGCTTTTTGAATGACTGTTGTGATTAACCCCTTAAACACCCAGGGTCGATCTGTGGGCAGTGTTACTTTTACTGATAAAGTTTTTTTAATGATAAAAACAAAACAATAAATAAATTAAAATAAACCCTTGTGACATTTCCCCTCAATGAATAGAAATGAGTGAAAAATGTCAAATGGTTGATTAGGCATTGTTGGTCTCCACTTGTTCATTCAGTGTAAATAAATGTAAATGATTATGGATGTAGGAGTGTGTATTTTGAAATGTGAGTTCAGAACTTTGTATCTTTGGATAGTAAATTTAAAGCTAAATACTCTAGCTCTCTTTTTGAATTGGGAAAGTCTGTGCTGTGTAATGATCTAGATCTGATTAATAGGTAAGTGTGTGTGGTTGTTTTTGTCCTGTGTTCTTAGATTGCAGAGTTGGAGCAGACTGTGGATGAAGGTGACATGGAGATTGATGTAAATAAAGAGAGCTGTGAACCTGAAAAAGCTGATAATATCCAGGTGATGTAATATTATTTCTTTATACAGCATTATGAAATAACTGAAGACCATGCGTGAAGCTCCATCTTCTTTCTAGTTCATTTCCAAAATTTCCTCCTTCTTATTAATTATCGTTAATTATGCTTGAACTAGTTTGGGTTATTTTTACTCCCTCCTCATGTTTGGTCTGCAGCCAGCGTTTAACATGGCAGAGTACCACCAGCTGTTTGTGGGAACCGAGAGATTGCGGGCACCAGAGGTCCTGTTTCGTCCTTATCTGATTGGTGAAGAGCAGATGGGTCTTACTGAGGCGCTACAGTTTGTACTAGAACAGTGAGCTCATTTCTTACATTTCTGACCTAGCATCAGGTTGATCAACTTCAAATACTCAAAGATTAGTCTAAAGTGGTTATCACATCATTCACTACTTGTTATTTTTAGTAATGTTTGACAGTTGTACATCACAAAATGTTATTTAGTGTTTGAATATCTACCCTTATTAGATGCAAATTAATATACATATAATTTACAGTGAGAAGAGTTTCTTTTAAAAATCATCTGGCCACCAGAGGGCATTGTTTCTCACTAGGAATCTATTCTCTTTCACTTTTGTAAACCCAGTCAAGTTATTGGTGACTTATTCACTAATCATTAAAGTCATAAACAAAATCACATACATTCATTCTCTTCTCACCGTTTGCCACTTTGTGATTTTTATATCCAAGCTAAAATATTTAATTAGAGGATTAAATTAAATATTGGAAGTTTGTTTTAATCACACAGCTCTATTTTTAGTTCTATCTTTGCCTTATGAGATGAGGCTTAAAAATTTAGGTTCTTCTTATTTTCCGATTCTGATTAAATGAAATATGATTTGTTTACTGAATTTGGTTGGTAATTTTGTTGAATTGTTGCTTAGAATTGTGTGTCAAACTATCTTTGATATTAAATAATGATTGCAAAGCCTAAGTGTATGTATGTAGTGGGCTTTGTTGCTCAGAAGAGCACTGTATTTGTGTTGTGCAGGTACTCTCCAGAACTGCAGGCAATGCTGGCTGAAAATGTTTATCTGACTGGAGGAAACCTCCTTTACCCTGGAGTTAAAGAGAGAGTTGAAAGAGAACTGCTTGCTATTAGGCCCTTCCAGTCACAATTTAAGGTAACAGTGAGATACACTGTGCTTAGTAGTAGTGTTTTTATTTGCAGTAGCAAAAAGTGTTTAGAAGAGAGAAAATGTAACGGAGGGGGAAAAAACATTATTTAGTTAAAGCTGAGCTTTTGGCAGCAGCACAACTGGAAAAAAAAAATCATGCAGATACAGGTCAACGGCTTCAAATGGCCAGATTGGTTCAAGCTGCCAGGAAGGATATAGTAAGGATATAGAAGATGTTTTCTTATCATGTCAGTAATGAAAGACCATTTTGTACATGTCTGTATGGATGTTCAGCTCTACAGATATGTCAGTTAATCAATAGTAAATGTCTTTCACTAGAGCTGTAGACAGTTTATTATGGTGTGCAGTTTAATATGAAAATGTAGTGTACATGCAGTGTATTATTTTTGTAACAAGCTTATAAACTCTGTTGCTTATAAATTCAAACATTTCTGCAGATTTGAGTTAAATGTCAGTTCAGTGCATGTTTTCTCATTTATTCATTGAATCTGTTGGTCCACTGGCATACGCTAAGGTCTTTGTGGTAATATTCTCTTGTTGTCTTGTGTTGACACTTCTGAGTTCCTGTGGTTCATTCTCTCACGTTTTCCACTGTTCTAACATGTGCCAGTATCTACCAGTGTAAATATCCATGAATGCGTCAACATTCTTATAATTGGCAAAATGTTTTAAAAATGGCAACATAATTTATATACTAAATTCATCTTAACTTAGTAATTAACAATATTGGCATCAGACAATTTACACAGCGCTCCCTAAAGAATTGCGGTGACATTAAGATTTATACAGCATGGAGAACAACAAATTTTTTTTTTTGTCTTTCCCAGGTCTCATTGGCATCTCAGCTGTCTCTGGATGCCTGGTTTGGGGCGCGGGAGTGGGCTTTAAGAAATGTGGCTGGATCTCATGGCTGGATCAGCCGCCAGGACTATGAAGAGAAGGGAGGAGAGTACCTCAGTGAGCACTGCTCATCCAACATCTTCATCCCCATGTGGATCAGCAAACCAATAGCACGCAGTAATGAACTGTCATTTTCACTCTCGGAGCATGCTCAGGATGTTAGCGCTTCAACTACAAGCTTGAGCACTGATGTGGCCTGTGACCCAAACAGTGAAACTTCAGGGGTTACAGTGTTACAGTAGACTGCTTGCATGTCCTCTCATATTCCCTGTTCAGAAGTTGCCCCATAAAAATGCATTTATAACTCTCTGAAGTGCAAACACAATGACAGTGATTGTATTATGCTCGGACTATGTCTGGTCAGACAAATCACCATTATTTGCATTTTGTCTGGAGCACTGGATACTGAGATGGTGTAGTTTTAGAACAATATAATCCCATTTTTCCTTTTCATTTTAATGTTGCTTCTTTCTGCAGCCCTCCTGTACAGTGCATATAACTTAATCATCCAAATGAGCTTATTCTTAGATTTTCTGGAAAAGGACAAAAATACTGCTTAACAGGTTTTTCCTAACAAAGAGAAAGCACTGAAAATAAATAAACATGTATTTTTGTAAATTTAGTGAATGCATAGTGAAAGTACATTCAGTTTTCAATAAAGTAGGTTTTGAACTGATACCAGTTTGTGGAAATCCTCCTTCAATTTCTGTGGCTGTTTGTTATTCATTCTAACCTTATTGACACACTCGCTGATTTATGAAGACACATGGCGACATGTCTAAGCAAAGCTATGAGCTATGATAACTGCTTTATCATTGTAGTTCTTTTGCCTAGTGACTCTGTTGCAAATCTATCTCTTGTCATTGAGCATCCTTACTGAGAGAGCCTGTTAGCTTGAGGTAAGCATTATCTGTAACTTTGAAAAGAGGAAATTACAGCTCAAAATAGGCAATAAAAGTTTAGCAAGTCCTGTTTTCTTCTGGGAATTTAGTACACCACAGGTAAAATAACAGGAACAGATCTGCTTAATATTTTTAGTTTGGGAGTCTGACTAGATAAACCAATGACTATAAGCTTGACTTTTTGTTTTAGAAATATTTATTAATTTTATTTTTTTTTAAAATAAGACATTTTATTACTTCTGAGCTAAACAGCATAATTAATTACTGCATTTAAACAAATTAAATGACGGATGAATTCAAATACATTATATGGCCAAATGTTTGTGGACACCTGGCCATCACACTCGTACATGTTGTACATCCCATTTCAGATTCCCTCCTTTGCTGTTGTAATAAGCTCCTCTCTTTTGGGAAGGCTATTCCTCTAGGGTTTGTGCTCATTCAGCCACAAGAGCATTAGCGATGTCAGGCGCTGATGTCGGGCGAGAAGGCCTGGCACGCAGTCAGCATTCCAGTTCATCCCAAAAGTGTTCAGTGAGGTTGAGGTCAGGGCTCTGTGCAGGCCACTTGAGTTCTTTAACTCCATGCTTGGTAGACCATGTCTTCATGGAGCTCACTTTGTGCCCAGGGGCATTGTCATGCTGGAACAGGATTGGGCCCCTTATAGTGAAGGGAAACTGTAATGCTGCAGCATACAAAGACATCCTATACAACTGTGTGCTTCCAACTGTGTGGCAACAGTTTGAGGATGACCTACATATGGGTTTGATGGTCAGGTGTTCACATACTTATGGCTATATAGTTTATCTGAGCTGGTGTATGAAGGTGTACAAATATATTGCAATATCCATCCCTGCCAACCTGACACAGTGCTGACTGTGATTGTGTTCTGTGTCTACTTTTATAATAAATAAATGTCAAGAATCATAAAAGTAGACAGATAAATCAGATAAAACAATTGACTTGCAAACCCATATATATTGTTATCTGCTATAATTGTACACTTGGAAGCTATATGTGCATTTTTATATGAAAAACTATGGAAAACAACAAAACATATTTGTGTTTTTATCTGAAAGAACTCATCAGACCTTATCTGAACTCAGATGTTGTCAGCATGCAAAAAACATCTGTTTCATGTATTTTTATCTGCTAGAGTCTTAAGTCTGGAAGCTCTATTCTCTAAGCCTAACAATAGACAATTAGCCTAGAGGAGAAATTTATGCAAAAATTCTAGTAATCTAAAAGTGGTCTAAATGAAAAACAGTTGAATTCCAAACCTATCTGCATTGTTATCTGTTACAATCTCATGTTTAAAAGCTGTATGTGCTCTAGTTTCTGTAACCCTAACCCTAAAAGTAGCCAATTATCGTACAGGTGTAATGCATTAAATCATCATCACCATCATCATCATCCACAAAAAGAATTCAATTTCACACCTATTTGTGTCATGAGTTTCTAGAATTTTCCGTT
This sequence comes from Ictalurus furcatus, assembly GCF_023375685.1. Taxonomy (NCBI): domain Eukaryota; kingdom Metazoa; phylum Chordata; class Actinopteri; order Siluriformes; family Ictaluridae; genus Ictalurus; species Ictalurus furcatus. The sequence goes on from NC_071259.1 coordinate 11,586,436, forward strand.
TGGAAGCTGTACATCCTCTAGTTTTCATAACCCCAACCCTAATGCTAGTGCTTAAGCCAGTGCAATACATGCAATAATGATTGGGAAGTGGTACAAGCTCAATTCTAAGCCTAGCACTTATGCCTATAGATGTGATATATGCAAAAATTTGCTGAAAATCATAAAAGTAGGTTACATGAAAACCATTTGGCTTCCAAACATTTTTGCATTGTCATCTGCTAGAATCTTATGTTTGGAAGCTGTACATGCTCTGGTTTCTGTAAACCTAACCCTAGCCCTTAATCCTAAAGGTGTAATACATGTTGAAACTGTTAAAGGTCAAAAAAGTGATCTATGCAAAATGGGATTCCACACCTGTTTACATTGGTATGTACTAGAATCTTACATTTGGAAGCAGAAGTGTCTGGTTTATGTAAACCAATCCTAAACCTAGACCATGAGCCTGTATGTTTAATACATTCAAAAATGGTTATAAATCATAAAAATAGTGTACACAAAAAACAACTGGCTTTTGAACCTCTTTGTATTGTTATCTGCTGAAATCTGAAATTTGGAGGCTATGTGTTCTCTGGTTTCCTTTCATGATTTTTAACCATTTTTGAATGTATTACTCCTGTACAGTAGGCCTAGGGCTGGAGTGTCCAAAGTCCGACCCCAGGGCCAAATGCACACAGATCCCACAAAGAGATGTTAATTAGCTTAAGGCTTCTCTCTTAAAATGGATAATAGGTGGCCCGTTGGCCACCTTCTTGCAGTTTTTCCTTTTACCTGATGATGGCAGCAGACTGTGTTAACACAGTTATCTAATAGAGCCTTTTTTCTCTGATTACACCTGCAAATTAATTTACTGAATGATGTTTAGTCATGGCTACAGACAAAAAGTAAAAAGTCAGAAGGGGAGATTTTAAATAAGCTGGAAACAAGAATACTTTTTTATTCAAGAGGCATAGCAAAAGCATGTGTCTCATATGTCAAGAAACTGTTCCAGTAATTAAGGAATTTAATCTCATGAGGCATTATCAAACAAATTCTAGGCAATGTAAAAAAATACTCAGAGGATGAGAGGGCAGAAAAATAAATAATTATGTAGTTTTTTTTTTGCATAATTCATAAATAGTATTTTGGTGACTGACCCTTAGGCATTTTGATGTGTGGTCTAATCTGGTCCGCTTTGAAAAACTTTTGGATACCCCTGGCCTAGGGGATAGGTTTGGGGATAGGGTAAAGGAAACAAAAGAGTACAGCTTCCAACTTAAGATTCTCGTTTTGTGTTACTACTTTTATTATTGTCACATTTTGTGTATGTATTACACCTGCAGACCAGATTAGGTTTAGAGTTACAGGAAGCAGAGAATATACAGCCTTTATTCTAGCAGATTATCTTCATTCTAGCAGATAACAATGCGAATAGGTATGATAACCATTAGTTGCATATGTAACTGTGGATAACTGACAGGTGTGCTGTTTAAACACCTGGATACCATCTTGTGGGCATGCGCACTCATACTGAAACCTTAACACAAGGTTAAGGTACAATACTATATGACATAGTATTTGCTATAACATATAGTACCAACAATAGCTTTCCCTGAAAGCTTCTCACTTTGTTCTCACTGGGTCATCCATGGTTTTGAGTGACAGGGAACCCTGGTGGGTAACCATTGTTCACAGAATTCACATTTAGAAATGTAACTAGCATACTAGCAGTGCTTTCTTTTGTCAGTCTCTTGCTACACAACATTGGAATACTGTACATTACCTAAAGACTGGATCGCTAAGAACAGTTTACACTCAAGTCTATCATTAAACAGATGGAAATTTCAGTTTGATATGATATACTTACAGTTAAAACTCTAATGATGCACATATGCAAGTTTCTGTTAACACAGTTAGAAATATTTGACTCTATAATAAACAGTATAAGAAAAATTGTGTATGTTTTCCCTTCTGAGTCTGGTTCCTCTGAAGGTTTCTTCCTCATGTCATGTCAGGGAGTTTTTCCTTGCCATTTTCACCTATGGCTTGCTCATTAGGGATAAATTTAAAGTTGGAATTTAAATGTTATAGCCAGATTTCTGTAAAACTTCTTTGTGACTGTCCTTTATAATAATAATTTAAAAAAGCACTATATAAATAAAATTTTATTAGAATTGAATTGAATGACCTTAGGGTTCAGACACAAGTTCATTCTGGAACCAGCTGGTCAGTATTGCATGCAGTGCACGCTTTTTATCAAAGCCAGCAGTTCTCCCTTTTGCTGCGGTGATATACAGGATTAGGGCATTGTACATTGTACATTGATGCACATTTCAGCTCTGAAGTGTATCATGGCATGAACAAAAGACATTTCTGGGGACCTCAAGAAAAGAGTTCTTGATGCTCATCAGGCTGGAAAAGTTTACAAAACCATTTCTAAAGAGTTTGGACTCCACCAATCCACAGTCAGACAGACTGTGTGCAAATGGAGGAAATTCAAGACCGTTATTATCCTCCCCAGGAGTGGTCTACCAACAAAGATCACTCCAAGAGCAAGATTTGTAATAGTCCACGAGGTCACAAAGGAACCCAGGGTAACTTCTAAGCAACTAAAGGCCTCTCTTACATTGGCTAATGTTAATGTTCATGAGTTCACCATCAGGAGAACACTGAACAACAATGGTGTGCACGGAAGGGTTGCAAGGAGAAAGTCACTGCTCCCCTAAAAGGACACTTCTGTCTGTCTGCATTTGCTAAAAAGCACATGGACAAGGCAGAAGGTTAATGGAAAATGTTTTTTGGACAGATAGAATTTTTGGTTTAAATGAGAAGCCTTATGTTTGGAGAAAGGAAAACACTGCATTCCAGCATAAGAACCTTATCCCATCTTTGGAACATGGTGGTGGTAGTATCATGGTTTGGGCCTGTTTCGCTGCATCTGGGACAGGATGACTTGCCATCATTGATGGAACAATGAATTCTGAAGAATACCAACGAATTCTACAGGAAAATGACAGGACATCTGTCCATGAACTGAATCTCAAGAGAAAGTGAGTCATGCAGCAAGACAATGACCCTAAGCACACAAGTCGTTCTATCAAAGAATGATTAAAGAAGAATAAAGTTAATGTTTTGCAATGGACAAGTCAAAGTCCTGACCTTATTTCAGTAGAAATGCGGTGGAAAGACCTGAAGCAAGCAGTTCATTAAGGAAACTTCATAGACTTGAATCTGTTCTGTACTGAGGAATGGGCTAAAATTCCTTCAAGCCGATGTGCAGGACTGATCAACAGTTACCGAAACTTTTAGATGCAGTTATTGCTGCACAAGGAGGTCACACCAGATACTGAAAGCATAGGTTCACATACTTTTGGCACTCACAGATATGTAATATTGGATCATTTTCCTCAATAAATAAATGACCAAGTATACATTTTTTTGTCTCATTTGTTTAATTAGGTTCTCTTTGTCTACTTTTAGGACTTGTATGAAAATCTGATTATGTTTTAGGTCATTTATGCAGATATGTAGAAAATTCTAAAGGGTTCACAAACTTTCAAGCACCACTGTATCTACAAAAAGTTGAAAAGCTTCATTGGTGGACTGTCTCTGTTTCTCACTCCCTCTCTCCTTTTTTCTGCCAGCCCTATCTCTCTCCCTTTTTTCCTCATTCTCCACCCTCTTTCTTGATCAGTCTCTTTGTTTCCCTTTCACCTCTCTCTCTCTCTCTCTCTCTCTCTCTCTCTCTCTCTCTCTCTCTTCTCCTTCCCCACCTTTATCTCCTGCAACATTTTTTCCTCCTGTCTCCTTTCGTTGATCATTGCAACTATGCTCCGAACCATCTATGATCATGCCAGGAAACACCCTGGAGTAAGTTTTTATTACTCTTTTTGCTTGTCTTTAAAAGAAATGTGATATCACATTTGTTGTGCATTTTTTGCTAACTTTGTCTTTATAAGGGAACAACAGGCATACTTTATGAAATAAGGTTTTTTTTTTTTAATTGACCACAGATAATGCAATCAAAATTAACCTAATATTGCATAATATATACATTTGTATGTCATATTATATTCATAAGCTATCATCTATATCAAGTGTTGGTAGACTCTTAATATAATTGTATCCTAAAAATTTTAATACTAACCCATTCTCTCTTGCACTCTGTTTCAGCTCATCCCACAGTTTTTTTTCATAACCCTGGGAATTGGAGGGGCTGCACTTTATCTTGTACGTCTAGCCAAGGGACCCCATGTTACGTAAGGACCACTCAGTGCATTTTATTCATATGTTTCTTGTTTAATTCTAATGGTCATGTATTTCATTTCAATCAATAAAATATAATTAAATGCATAAGCAGAATTTGGAAATAGGAAATGGTTAATATCTCATGGGTATGAGGTGCTTTTGTCTATAAATACTAGATATCAGATATCAGAGAAATATCTGCTGTTATTTAAAACTTTGCTAATGCCTCATTTGTCCTATGGTGGTATTGGTGTTAAATGACTGCTTTCCCCACATCATTAGATGGAACAAATCCAACAACCCTGAACCATGGAATAAGCTCAGCCCTACCTATCAGTATAAGGTGTGTGTGACAAGTATGAACTTCCTTTTAACCATTATTTTTGTTTAGAGGCTAAATTAACATACATAATATAAATCTTAGTCTTTTCAGTGTCTTAATTAATTAATTGATTAATTAATAATAATAATAATAACAACAACAATAATAGTTCCTTATCCTTTAATGGTTCATTATTTGTTAACTTATTTTCTTTTGAATATAGCAAAAGATGTTTGGAGTTGCATTTAAAGCTTTCTTCAATGTCCATTTCCTTAGTTTTTTGCTGTAAACACAGACTACAAGAACCTGAAAAAGGAAGGGCCTAACTTTTAAAACGCCAAAGATGCCGATACTCCACCTTGAAGATATTCCACCTTGTTGATTTACACAGTTAAATTTAAAATTAAACTGAAATGATATAAAGTCACAGAAAACATTTATTTGTACTCTTGATAACTAAAGTGAACTAGCAATTGTTTTTATTGTTCAACTGTGTTTATTGCTCTAGTGTGAATGCTCTGCATAGCAAATGGATTGATTTCTGCGTTCAGCCAGTAAGCACATTCTGTTTGATATTTGTGTTGAGTTGCTAAGCTGTAAATGCATGTAGGGTTAATAAATGTAAACTGATTTCTTCTGAGGAAAATAAATATGTCATAATGGTATGCAGTAAAAAAAAAAATCATCATAAATTGCCGTACATTTCATTCATTTGCTTCCAAAACACAAGAAATTAATGTTTCTCTGTAATTTTTGCAAGTGTTTTTCCTTCCTCAGTAACCCAATATTTAAAATAATATGACCAAATTCTAATTACTGTAATGATAGACTTAGATATTGTTTGACACTCTGAATTGAAATATATTCTCTTTAATGGTAAATTAAATTCTGATCAACAATAAATATATCCTGCATGTCGCAAAAAAATGAAAGTAAAGTTATTTTCTTAAATATCAAGCTCACATTAGGCTTACATGGCTGTCTATACAGAATGATTTAGAACATATAGATTAATGTTGATTGCTGATTGACTAAGAGAGGAAATAATTGTGACCATGCAATGTGGTTTGTACTATAATACCAATATTCCACAAAGGTTATACAATGAGGTATATTGTATACTAGCAGTATATATATTTAGTATTTTTTGTAGATATCTAAGAAAAATTTATTGTCTGGATTTTGACTGTTATAAGTGCCACACTAATAAAAAAAATGTCTAATATGTACCCTATATGTTTAACATAATGTGTCTTTATTGGTCAACATGGGGGTGGGACATCTAAAGGAAGGATCAGACGCCAGGCTACCATCTGTCTGTGCCTTTCATGTTTGAATAACACTCAAGTTGTGTGATGATGGATGTGTGGAATTTTCTCCTCATTAATGGTGATTAGATGAGAACCAGGACAAAGGGGCAGCTGGACGTATTGATGTTACAGTGTAAACCTGACTAAGTGCTTATTTCAAAGCTCACCATTCATGCTGCCATTGCATAAGTGCACAATTATACATGTGAAGCAGCACTGTAGCATTGACCTGAAGTAGCAGTGGCTTACAGTTAAGCATTCATTTAGGAATTTAGCTAGTTGCAGCATTTGTTTGAAATAAAGGCTATTCAAACTTGCTGTTAGAAAAAATAAAAAGGCTGACTCTCTTAATGTTGAGTAACATTATTACATGCACAAAGTCACAACCTAGTTTGAGATGCAATTATGCTGAAATGTTATATAATGTATAAATATCCTTCTTTAATGATACATTTCCTTACAAAATATAAGAAGGGAAAATCATGCATGTTCTTATTTTGTTTTTTAGAGTGGGCTACGTGGTTTTCTCTGAATGTTTTTGGTGCTCACTGCAAATGCATTTATTGGGTATACTTCATCTATTCATCAAATTGCTTCGTTATGGTGCACTGGCAGTTGCACACACAGCAGAAACATTTCCAGAAAAAAACACGAAACTCAGTAAACTTCCTGTGTTTAAATGCTATTTGCAGAATTCAAAGTAAACACAAGTGAAAGATCGTACAGTATGATTCAGAAAGTGGCCTCCCTGGGTTTGCATTGTAAACACACAGGTCATGAGAAAGTGAGAGAGAAAGGAGTGCAGCAAGAACCAGATGTTTATTTTTTCATTGATTGAGTTGGCCCTTTGACTACTGCTTGACCATGTGCAAAAATAGCTTTCTTTTAAACGAGTTCACACATATGCCACGTTCACATTAACAAACACTTCATTAAAGCTACGTTTTGCATTTCTCCATCTCCTATTACAAGTTCTCTATTATATATTTATATCTTATTTATTCTCTCTGCCCTCAAGAACAGGAAATAGCGTCAAGACAGACAGGAAATATGCAGTTTTCAGTGTTTATAGAGAAGCCTCCCTCAGTCTGATCCTGTATTTCAGAAAATACATTTTTCAATGTTTTCTTATATTGGAGCAACCAATATGCCACAATCTCCCCCATTAATCGACTAATAAGATTTGTTGCCTGATATTGACCTTAAAGTGAATTATTTGTGTGTAAATAGCAGGTGAAAATAATGTAGGCTTTGATATGATGCATTGTGCCATATGTGCAGGATGCTACAGCCCTGGAGGAAGAGATCAAAAGCTTCCGGAAGTGTCTGGATTTGGTAAAAGCTTTGAGCAAAAAAAAAATAATAATAATAAAATAATGATAATAATAATAATAATAATAATAATAATAATAATAATAACAGTTTCTTAAACATAAGTTTGTTTTCTGTGAACTTAAGTGTCTTATCAAAAAGGTGGTGGGATTTTTTTTTATAGACAGAAAGCCTGAAGAAAGAACATTTTAATATTGGAACAAGTTGAATGTACTACTGTCTAACATCAAAGGCATTACTGTTTGCAATGTGTCCATCTCCCAAGCATGCCACTTCCCAAGGGACAGTGAGGGACCAAATAGACCAATGTGTTTAGTTACTACTTGTAAGAGAGAGAGAGAGAGAGAGAGAGAGAGAGAGACAGAGAGACAGAGAGAGTAAAGCAAATTACATGCAATCTGGTTTATATAATATGACATAATATGAAACAGAGCATGATTCATTTGAAGATATGCATTAACAGATAACTAGGTCAACTAGCTGAGTGACATTGGTTGTAGAAAAGATTCAGTATGGCTAGACAAACCGTTTGTTTATTGCAAAACAACATTCACTTACTAAGATATAAGATTTGGTGAGCATGGCTATCATGTGTGCTTCATTTTGTATTTAACACTTCCCAAGGGGACGAGCTATATATATTACACAGTGTGCATGCCCACTAGTGATGTTGTAGGCATAGCTGCTCTACAGTGAGGTTAGGATAGCCAGGGTAAACCATAACAATTATCCAATTATCATTGTTTATTTTGGTTTTGTTTAAGTTAGATTTTGATAAGTTAAGAAAATAATCATAAGTCAAATATTAAGTCTCCCTGTAGAATTGGAGGGTTTCAACTAGTGTTTAGTATAACTCTTTGCTTATTCATTTGAAGGGACATATTATGTCTGACTTTGTTTTGTAGTTGTTTTGTTGACAATGAGTAGTTAAGAGAGTTTATGCTCCTGTTTCTCTTCATACATTTACTAAAACATCTGATGAGAGGTAGTCCAAAATACTAAAATTAATGTACACTTTTTAAATAATCTAAATATTAAATTTTAGTCATATTATTTGTAAGATATAGTAATATAATATATGTACTATAGAAAGGTACAGATAAGCTAATGTGTGGATGAGATATTCTCTCAGGGGAATGAAACTGTCTTGCAGTGGGAACACTGTGACATTTAGTGGCACTAAATTCCCACTCTGCGGACAGAGGGAGACATTAAATGTCTGGACCAAGATTTCTGTCACGTGACTTTGTGACAAAAGGCTGTTTTAAATAGCTCTGTCTGATTAAATCATATTGAATTAAACTGAAACATAGGAAAAGAAACAATACATGCAGGTGTAATTGAATTCTTTTTTACACTGATTTAATTTGAGATTTATGTACAACAGTACTTGATTATTACTGTGTGTAATTTAATGTCTAAGCCATGATACATCAGCCTTTTACTGAACATACATAAGATGTAGCATTACGAAATATTCAAAACAGGGTTCTTGAGCTACTGCCACACTGGAAACCCTAAAATTCAAAGCTGTCGGGTCAGATTTATTGTGAGTTTTTCAGACTCAGACATCATCACACAATAACTATATAAACAAAGATGGTCTGTCTCCTATAAAAGTGATGTGATAGTGTCAGTGCCACATTTAACCATCAAATTAATCCACACAGGGAGGTGGTGCAGCCATCCATGTGCACAGACAGACCCAATGACATTAATGAATATTTATTTTTCTTAGAACTTGATCATATTGAACTTGTCATCCAAATGTAGATTAAGATCCCTAATGAGTGAAATGCCATTCCAAGATGATGCGTTTATGAAGCGCTGCAGCATTCCAGCTAGATGTGCTGAAAAATGGTACATTTGTTGAGGCTTCAATTCCTGCATAGTATGTAAAACTGCACTGCATGTGTAAAGGCCAATAAGAAATACACTGATATAGGGCCTAAGCAATACAATTCCTTATAGTGCAATACTGTTTTACTGTAGTCTAGACAAAAGCTTAAAGTTTTATATAACATATCATTAATGTGGGCAAAGATGTGCTGCAGTTTCCAGCTTTTATTTCTGTATTTATATAGGTAAATATAATATTTATATAATTATAGAGCTTATAATGCTATTAGTTGCACAAAATTCATGCTTTTATACATCTTTAATATAATCATGTTTATAAAATTAAAATGTAGGGAAGAATAGATTGTGATTCAAATGTACAGAGACAGTGTTTTTTGTTTGTTTGTTTGTTTGTTTTAAATATGATGTGGGATTAATATGGAAGAACTCAAGTGACCTGCACAGAGCCCTGACCTCAACAACATAACAACTTTGGGATGAAGTGGAAAGCTGCGCCCTTCTCACCCAACATCAGTGCCTGACAATCACTAATGCTCTTGTGGCTGAATGGGCAAATCCCCACAGCCACATTCATAGACCTAATGTAAAGCTAAAATCTATAATGAGATTATAGCCTCTGGCTTGCTCATTAGGGATAAATTTATAACTTTAAAAGTTATATCCTGAATTTACATATTTCTGTAAAGCTGTTTTGTGACTATGTCTATTGTTAAAAGCGCTATACAAATAAAATTTAAATTGAATTGAATGTTCAACAAGCACAAATTGGTGTGACTGGTCAGGTGTCCACATACTTTTGGAAAAATAGTGTACCTTACTGGCACATATATTTTCAAATTTTTGTGCCCTGAAAGTGCCCTGCCCTTTAAAGTTCTGATACTCAGCATAACTCCTGTTTAAAAATCAGCTGAGACCAGCCTAAGATGGTTTGCTGGTCTTTGCTGGTTCAGGTTGGTGTAGCACATCTCCTAGCCTGGTCTAGCTGGTGTTAGGCTAGGCTTGATAAATACAGTGGGGGAAATAAGTGTTGAACATGTCAACATTTTTTTCAGTAAATATATTTCCAATGAGGCTATTCACCTGAAATTTTCACCAGACATCAGTACTAACTCGAAAAATCCGGAAATATAAAGAATTCAAACTTTAAAGTCCATAAATAAAATTATATTTAATAAAGCAGAATGACACAGGAAAAAAGTATTGAACACGCTAACTGAAATTTATTTAATACTTAGAGTATAAGCCTTTGTTTGTAATGACAGCTTCAAGACGCTTCCTGTATGAAGAAATTAATCTGCTGCAGTATTCAGGTGTGATTTTTGCCCATTCCTCTAAACATATTGTCTTTAAATCTTGTTCAGTTGGATTCAAGTCAGGTGATTGACTGGGCCATTCTAACATCTTGATTTCTTTTCTCTAAAACCAATTGAGAGTTTCCTTTTCTGTATGCTTTGGATCATTGTCCACCCATGTCTCATCATCATCCTGGTGGATGGCAGCAGATTCTTCTCAAGAATCTCCTGGTAAAGGGCTCCATTCATCGTTGCTTCAATTATATGAAGTCTGACAGTAATATGCAATGAAAAACAGTCCCACACCATGTGGGACATGCCTTCGACATGCCTTTTCTTTAGTAATGGAGTCTTGCAGAGTGAGGGTGAGCAGTACAGTGCATTGCCTATTGTTGTCTCTGTGACAATAGTACCTGCTGCCTCCAAGTGTTTCTGGAGCTCTTTCCGAGTGGTCCTTAGCTCTTGGGCTACTCTTCTGACTATTCTTGTGACTCCCTGGTCAGTAATCTTGTGAGGAGCTCCTGTGCATGGCCAGTTGATGACGGAGTGATGTTGCTTCCACTTGCGGATAATGGCCCCAATAGTGCTTACTGAAAGATTCAGAAGTTTTGAAATACATCTCTATCCGATTCCATTGCAAAGGTCTTGGGAGAACTCTTTGCATTTACCCATCATGAGATGTTTCTTGTGTGACACCTTGGTAACTAAAAGCCTTTTTATAGATCATTACTAACCTAGCTGATATTATATATATATATATATATATATATATATATATATATATATATATATATATATATATATATATATATCTCCATCCATCCATCCATCTTCTACCACTTACTCCTTTTCAGGGTCACGGGGAACCTGGAGCCTATCCCAGGAAGCATCGGGCACAAGGCAGGGTACACCCTGGACAGGGTTTTATATATATATATATATATATATATATATATATATATATATATATATATATATATATATATAATGGAGACGTTATTTCTTTCCATAATTTAATTCAAAAAGTGGATCTTTCATACATTCTAGATTCATTACCAAATCCAGTATCTCAAAATATTAGATGATAATATATGATTATGATTATTATTATTATTACATACAACAATAATAATAATCATCATCAGCATTATATAATATCATTTTATTTATATAATAATTAGTTAGTTAATTTTGACTACTATGGCATTCATAAAAAGGTTATTATGAACACTATGTGTCAGTAAAAGGCAATGTGTTGTCAAATCAGTCACGTAGCCATAGGAAGAACAGGGAAAAAGCATGTGCATCTGACTGTTAGAAAAATTTGGGAAATTAACTGACTTATTTTATGCTGCATTCGACTTACCTCGGAAGTGGGAAGTCAGACAACCCACTGTATCACAGCTTCCCCATGTCAGTCCCCTATGAGGCTTTATGACAGGTGTACATCTGTTTCCTTTGATGCCAGCTTTTTGGCCTCATAAAGACATGTTTTCTGCGCTCTGTGCTTGCAATGACCTGTTTCTGCAGCTTCCATAAGAGGGCCAGGTTGCTAGTGTTTTCCCCAGGGAGGTGCACGGCCATTACGGCTTTATTGTGGTGATCAGCAGGTGATGCAGTACTCTGTACACACATAAAGGGATCATTTCTGCTCTCATATTCTTTTCCAGTCATCAACACCAAAATGAAAGTGCAATCATGAAGTGCATTGTCTACAGCATACAGCCAACCTACAAATACATTACAGGACTAATTTTCAGTTTGGGTTTCAGCATGTCTCAAAATTTATAGTGACCAAACAAAAAAAATGTGAAGCTCTCAGAAAAGAGAGTGAAGGAAACACAATGGAGTGACCCAAAAAAATCTGTGTTGCCTAATGCTTTCCCTCCTCCTAATGCCACAGCATTTACCACATGCTTTGTTTATTAGTATTTGATCCACAATATTCCAGGTTAAGTTACACCCATGCACTACAAGGTGAATCTATCAGCTTTGTTCCCAATAGGAACCCAATACATGTGCAGCCTTCCCGCTCTGTGCACAAAACAACCTCACCTCTTTTAGTAAGATAATTCTCCAAATATGCTGAACAAAATGTCACAAGAAGACACAATTTTATGCTCCTTTAATGAATCAAGTTTGCTCTGCCTTTTAGACGTCACCTCAGCGTTCACTTTAAGATACATAGCAGATAACTGATTATGCCGAAGGATAATCCATGAGATTTCAGGTAACTAATTACAGGATGATGGATTATGTATAACTATCTGAACATTATGTCACATGGTATAACAGCTGAATGTCACATATTGTGCATTTTAATCTTTAAAGGCTTTTGACCTCATTCTAAATATTTCATTGTTTAACAATATGGTGTAATCATGTTTACAATCAGAAATGTTTATTATATGTGTCTTGATAATAAGGAAATGCACCTGCATGTAAATGGATGATTAAAATGATCGTCTAGAGATTGTACTTTGCAGGAATTTAAGGAATAAAGGAAAGTAAAGGAAAGTAAGTGGGGAAAAGACCAAAGATTTCCCAAACAGAAATTCTGAGTTTAAGGAATGTTTTGCTTGGTTTTTCATAGTCATAGGTCAGAGTAATACAAGTTATGAGGTAATTACAGGTTACAACATTTATTCAATGCAGCTTATATCAGAAAACTTGGGCTAGGTGGATGTTGCCCAAGTTCCTGACTGGGAATCTCAAATTCACTGCAATTTTCCATGTCGGAGATCATGTTACTTAGCCTATCCTCATTCCCCACAAACTCCTCTTAAACCATGCCCTCACCTGCTATTCTTACTTCATGTTTGAAAAAATGCAAATGTTTTTATCTTTCTAACACATTCTCACATGCAAAATGACGGTGTTTGTTTTGAAGTGCCACAAAATGTATGGTGATGTTGTTAAATTACACATTTGCACCATACTGATCTGGTAGCGTTGTAAAGAATAATCAAAATGTTCTGCATGAGCATTGCAGATTGGGCGAGAGTCGCATATTGGGGAATCACAGGCATGCTTTACTATATACCTATATACCTTTACTATATACTGCTTACCTCCCTTGCATTTATTCTGAAATTAAAGGATATTTTGAATTTGTGTTTCAAAAGAACCTTTTTTGCATAGCTTACACAAGTATTCACCCAAAATGTGAGATACCCCTATCAGAGGTAGAACAAAGTTTTTCTTTAGTGTTTTTCATTAAGGCAACAATGTTTTTCTCTAAGCTCTCACATGTTTGAAATGGATTCTTGTATAAAAAATATGTTGCTGCAAAAGTGGTAAAACTGACAGATAATGTGACATCCCACAAATAAAAAAGTGCTAAATAAAGCCAGGCTGAATGGGAATTGATACACCTGAACTCATGTAATTTTACAGTTTTTCTCATAACTGTATATTCCCCTTGAAGAATCTGCAAAATGTTAATAATAAAAAAGAGGGATCATTAAAATCCTTAAAATTGCTCAAGAAAATTGCATAAAATTAAAATTCTGCACGACATTGGTCCCACTGCACTTCAGATGTTTTCTGTAGTTAGGAACATTTGCATTTCCTGTATAACATGTGTAGGTCTCTTAACTTGAACAGTGCCTCTTTGTTTCCTTTCAATGTCTTTTATTGAAATGGAATGAAAGGGAATTGAAAGAGTCACACACCAGCATTGAAAGACCAACACACATTTGAAACCCTGCTTTCCTATTAAGGCTACAATCTTCCTCCAGACACTCTCACCTAGGTCACTGAATATCTGAAACCTGAGTCATGGAGACATTTTAGAAGAGCCATGCCATCAGTGATGTATTCAGACAGTTCCTCTGAATTTGGCAGTTGATGAATCTCTTAAACTATAGGCTCAATTTTCTTTGCAAAGACAGTTTTTGCTGTTTTCCTCATGTTTCCATCATTACAATAAAAGAAGGGGGAAAGCAAGTTCATAAGACATCACAATTTCCATGGACACCTACCTTTGGAAATAGCAAGAAGCCTTCGGAAGAGCACAACTGAGTCCATGTGAACTTGTCGTGTAATGGTCCCAACCGACTTTTTTCATCTCGATCAAGATGGCACAATGTTTTCTTTTTTCAGGCTCCCAAAAGCTTTTAGTTCTTGTGGATTTTTCTGAATGTTCTTCAACAAGGCCATGTTTTGCTTTGCACTATATTGAAGGAAACATGAACACTCTATTGCAACCTTCTCAGATGCAACCTGACCATTGACCATATTAATCATTTTGTCTGGAATGCTATTAAGGTTGAAAGGATTCTGCATCTCCTCCCTAGTTGCCATCTCTCATCTCTGTCCATTCTGGATGCTCCATGTTCTTGATGGGCTTTGACCTCTTTTCATCAGTATCACAAAGGTCTTTCATGGCATCCACATATGACTCTTACGCTCTCTGTTGATGGTTTGCTCCACTGTCTGATCAGTAGCCATACAATTGAAGCTTTGACTTGCCAGACAACAAATCCTCCTTGTTGCATAAATGTGTATACGTCTGGCTGTTAATGTTCAAAGGCTTTAATTTCTGCTACAAACACTGGCATGTACATTGCATAGCTTGTCCGTCCAGCATCTCTAAATCAAGGGATCACTTCAAACATGCAATTCAGGTGGAATTGAAAGTAATGTTCATGCGCAGAGCAGAGGATGCATAGCAACATATCAGACCATTCAGGAAGTTCAACCAGTATGCAAAGTTTGCTGACTGTTTAACTCCCTCATTTGAGAACATCTGGATATTGTTCTGCATCGTAGTAAAGTTAGTCTCCAATTCACCGATGAGCTGTTTTGCAGTGTTCTTGCCATTAATATGGACCACATGTTGTACATCTCTTAGGATCTGCTCTTGTGTTCCAGTCATAGGACTTTGGGTGTTTTATAAGCCATGATTGCCTCACTTTCAAGTAGAGCCTAAACAAAGCCTCAGATGCTTGTTTAATGCTCCTATCTCCTCATCTCCTCTTGCCAGTTGTTCCATTTCAAAGGGAACTCTACCGTTGCGTTTAGCATAACACTATGGGAGCGCCCCTCGCGTGCAACCGGCATCTGAATCTTGTCGCGTGATATATATGGCACCTGTGAACCACGCAGTCAGCCTTATTATCTTCAGTGAGACTGCATGTCAGTTGTTTGTGTAAAGAAACAAAAAGATGCTTCATTTCCTCTCTATCTTTTCTCAAAATCTCTGGACATTTCTATACCTTTAAAAAAAAAGATAAAAAAAGAAGAAATGAGTGAGAGAGAAAAATATGAGTGAGAGAATTCAGAAAGTGTGTTACACCTTGCTCCCATTTCATCACAGGGAGTAGTGCACACTTTCTGTGTGAAGTGTCTAGGGTCGGAGCATGCAATGGCAGCATCGAGAGGCTGCGCATTGTAACCCCTACATTACGCAGCTCCGCTCGCAACTTGCTCTCTTCTTGGAAGCTGAAGCAAGTTGGGTTTCAGAGCCTCGCGGATCTGAGCCGGCCGCTGCCGAGGCAGCTAGCCATCTCAGGTCCAGGGGATCTCTTATGGATCCGGAAGAGGAGCCGGAGATGAGCGCTGCTCTATCCCTTGCTCTGTCTTCTAGCTTTTGGAGCTTATGGGCCTATTGCACAGGAGACCGTTCAGTGGTGGCTGAGAAGTTGGGGGTTTCGTCCAAGGACAAAACCTCTGAGAGTAATCAGTGTCACGCGGCAATGCCTACGTGCTCTGAGAATTTCAGTGTCCCTGGTTTCTAGCCTTGGGTCACACTCTAGGGGTGTCTCCTTAGTGCAAGATGGTAATGACAGACACCTCCCTCACAGACTGGAGCGCGGTCTTGGACAGCTGTCCAGCTCATGGTCTCTGGAGTGGCCCTCAACTGGAGCGGTATATAAATTGCCTAGAAATGTGGGCCATATTTCTAGCACTGAAATTCCTTCTTCCTCAGTTGAGAGGTCATCATTTGTTTACAGACAACACAGCAGTGGTCTCCTATATTGACCACCAGGGAGGATTATGTCCACGCCTCCTGTTCAGGCAGTTGCAACTAATTCTTCTCTGGCCAGAGGGAAAGTTTTATCAGTGAGTGCAATGTACATTCTGGGCAACTGGAATGTGGGGGCAGACATCCTGTTGAGGCAGGGGCTGAGGCCCAGGGATTGGTGGCTCCATCCAGAGGTGGTGGAGTCCATATGGTGGAGGTTTGGCCAAGCGAGACTGCATGTGTTCACCTCCGAGGAGACAACATACTGCCCGCTGTCGTTCGCCCTCACTCCTCCCGCACAATTAGGGCTGGACGCCATGGTACACATGTGGCCAAGGTCACATCTGTACGCTTTTCCCCTGATCGCTCTGCTCCCACAAGTTCTAGCAAGAGTTCGCCAAGACAGTCTAAGTCTGCTGTTAGTTGCACCTTATTGTCCAGCTCGAACATGATTCTCAGAGATAATATCCCTGCTAGATGGCACTCCTTGGGAGGTTCCCATCCTCAGGGATCCACTGTAGACCAAGTGAACTGCACAATAGCTACAGTCCTGGTGTTCTTACAAGAACATTTCTCAGTGGGGTAGGCTCCTTCTACAATCAGGGTTTACGTGGCCACCATTTCGACCAGCCACACCCCTGTTAATGGAGCCTCTGTGGGGCAACATCCTCTAACTTCAAGGTTTATGCATGGTGTCAGGCGGCTGAGGCCCATCTGCAGGTGGCACATACCTTCCTGGGACCTTTCTGTGGTCCTGGAAGGTCTGTCAGGTGCCCCATTTGAGCCCTTAGAGTGGATCTGCTGTCTCAAGCCGGAGGGCTGATTTATCACCCTTGGTCAGAACTATGGAAACTTTGGGTCTGGCCCCTGAGGGGCACCAGCTCATAGATTCTGGTCTCACAACTGAGGTTGTAGAGACTATGTTGAACGCTAGAGCACCATCCACCAGGACATTGTATGTGCTCAAGTGGTGACTTTTTGTCTCGTGGTGTAAGGAATATCAGCTAGACCCAGTGAACTGCACAATAGCTACAGTCCTGGAGCTCTTACAAAGACATTTCTCAGCAGGGTTGGCTCCTTCTACATCAGGGTCTACGTGGCCGCCATTTTGGCCACCCATGCCCCTGTTGATGGAGCCTGTGTGGGGCAATATCCTCTAACTTCGAGGTTTATGCATGGTGTCAGGCGGCTGAGGCCCATCTGCAGGCCACGCATACCTTCCTGGTACCTTCTGTGGTCTTGGAAGGTCCGTCAGGTGCCCCATTTGAGCCCTTAGAGTCAGCCTCTGAGAAGCTTCTGACTCTAAAGGTAGCTCTTCTGCTGGCCCGGACATCTCTCAAGCGAGTAGTAGATCTACAAGCTCTCTCAGTTGCCCCTTCCTGCCTTGCCTTTACCCCTGGATTAGCCAAGGCCTTCCTGTATCCAAGGCCGGATTATATTCCTAAAGTGCCTACATCTTCTTGTGGATAAAAATGACATAAAATAAACATGAGGGAGACCTAGTATGAGTAATGTGTAATTTTATTGATAATTCACAGGACTGGTGGGTGCATAATCTTGAGGAGAGCGGTAGGGGGAGGGAAAGGGGGTGTGTCCTGGGGACATGGGATAGTCAGCAAAGGTGAAATAAGGAGACCACTGAGAGTAGGGCGGACTGACAGGTGAGAAGAGGGAAGAATGGTCAGATTCAAATCCAGCCCCTCCAGTAAAGGAGAGAAGGAAAAAATGACGACGGGCACCTAGACACACAGAAGCGGTATTAGGCGGATATTGACGAATTGGATTCACACTTTAAGAGTAACACACTATGGTTTATTAGTCAAAAAGTCAAAAAGAAGTATAAGAGCTGAGGAGTGCAAACACACACACACTCCCGTACAGTCAAGGGCGGGCATGTAGACATAACACACACACACACACTCTCTGTCTCTCTCTCTCTCACATACTACTATAACTTTATAAGAATAATAAAAAGGAATATTAAGATATTATAAGGGTAATATCTTATAATAATAGAAAAACTCTTTATAAAATACAGAATAGCAGGATATGCAGAACAGTAGAAGGGTAATATAATGATATTATGAAGTAGGAAATACAGTAAACCATTTTTCAAGCAGTATAACTATATATAAAATAGAGATATAGAGCAAATATGAAAATAAATTATAAACTAGAAATACAGGAAAATATAACTTACTCATAATTCAGATGGTGAAGATTCTTGTCTCACAAGGAAGGCCTTAATTTTAAGAGAAAACCATGAGGAGCCATTTATAAGGGCAGCTGAGTCAAGCTGCCCCCCCCCCCCCCCCCCCCCCCCCGCAAGATAATAGTAAGACCAAGGTCACTCTAGATTGTTTTGTCTCTCCACTTTTGATTTTATGGGTTATTCAAATCCCTTGGTTTTGATTCTCTGGGTTATTAGAATCCCTTGGTTTTGATTTTCTGGGTTATCAGAAATCCCTTGGTTTTGATTTTCTGGGTTATTAGAAATCCCTTGGTTTTGATTTTATGTGTAATTTGAGAACCCCTGGTTTTGATTCTATGTGTAAGTGGAATAGCCCTTTTCTGGAACATAAGAGTAAGGTAGATGAGCTCTTTTTTAACCCTATTGGTAGTGATATCATAGTTTTCTTGAAACATATGGGTTATTTACTGTGTAAGTACAGTATAAATACAGGAGCTTAAGCTCAGGGTATCAGATCACTTCTGAGAATTCTCATCGGTGTGGATCTCGTGTGGTGGAACGGAACCAATAAAGCTGGACCCTTGCTTCTTCTCACTCACGGCTGGTGTAATCTCCAACTGGGCTCAGAGGTAGATGTGAGTATTGGCTTCTAAGTTGAATTTTAAGTGTTTTTGGGTAATAGGCTAAATTTGAGCCAGCAATCTGCTGCCCAGCCTGTGGAGTTGCAGGCTTTCTGCCCTCCTCTGTTCCTCACACTGGAACAAGAGAGAATGCACCTGCTGTGTCCAGTAAGGGCTCTCTGTACTTACGTCCACCGCTCCGGCCAGTGGCGTAAGTCGGAGCAGCTGCTGGTCTGCTTGGCAGCGACAGTAGAGGTGATGCTGTGTCAAAGCAGCGCATCTCTAATTGGATAGTGGAAGCAATCTTTATCGCTTATGAGGCGCGTGGTCTCGCTACGCCTCTGGGCATGAGGGCTCATTCCACTAGGGGGGTCGCCTCCTTGAAGGCTTTGTCCAACGGAGTATCCTTAGAGGATGTGTGTGCTGCTGCAGGGTGGTCTATGCCACCCACAATCATTCGATATTACAGCCTGGATATTCATTCATGGATATTCATTCCACTCAAGGGCTTGAGTGTCTTGCAGTGACCCTCGGGCTTGGGTCTTTTTGAACAGCCCATACCCTTGGTATGACGGAGTGAGTATTTTCATTCCAATCGTGTTATGCTAAATGCAACGTGGAGTTCCCTTTGAAAGGGAACGTTTGGGTTACGCATGTAACCCTGTTCCCTGAGAAGGGAACAAGACATTGCGTAGCTTTGTCATCCCGGTGTAGGCCTGTGAATCGCGTCTTCGCTTCAGATAATAGAGGCTGACGGCGCGGTTCACAGGTGCCATATATATATATCACTTGACGTGCTTAATTGCCACATCACCTGATCATGGCAGGCCTATAAATAGGCATGATTTTACACAAGATTCAGATGCCGGTCGTGCGTGAAGGGCGATCGCATAGTGTTATGCTAAATGCAACGTGGAGTTCCCTTCTCAGGGAACAGGGTTATATGCGTAACCCAGACATTTTCCATGAAGCACATGTCTTTCTGTTCCTTCAGTATACACATCTGACTCAGTCAGTATGTTAAAGACCCCAGCATCACCATAGAGCCTGCTGATGCTTGCCAGGTAAGCCATCGTAATGTAAATACCTCCTAGTCTCATTGTGATCCTCCCTTGTAAAAAAAAAAAAAAAAGAAAGAAAGAAAAAAGAAAAAAAAAGAGAAAAAAGGAAAAAGGTTAATAAGATCTGTTGTGCTTTGCTATAAATAACAAGGTCTGCAGTTGCAAGGATGTGGTCATAATTCTTCAGCAAGCTCTACAAGCCATATCATAGCTGTACATATTGTGGACAGATTGGAAGGAGGTTCTCCTATGAAAGGCATGTAGAGAAGTAGCACTGGCTACTGCACAGGTGTCTAAAGTGTCTAATGTGAAGTCATTGAACACAGACCATGCTGGGACATTCTGTTGATTCTCAATTACATTCTGAGCTTCTTCTGTCTGTTCAGTTTGCTGCATTTGAGGCTGCAGTGTTTGAAGCCAGTAACTCTGCTTTGCAAAGATCAGGTAGTTCTGGTCACTTTGGAGGTTTTATGAACCAAAATTGGAATACAAAATATGCTTTTCATATACAGTACACATAAAACACTTTAAGTAACAGCTTAACATTCATTAACAAGAAAAACCTGCTTACAATTACTCATTACTATTACATGTGATTGGGAAAAGATAATCATTATTATAAAAATAAAAAAAAACACTCAATCAAATACAAACAAAAGTCATAGGTGTTTAAATCAACTAGAAAACTCTGTGAAATCCTTGCTATTCTTTTCTCTGCTGTGGAGACATGGTCTTTTCGGTACACAACAGTTGCCATAGCATGAGTTGTGTGCTTTTTCATGTTGAGACACACCAGAGAGCCCACTGTGGATATAGACACTGCTTTCTGCCTTGACATTTGGTCTGCTGTCACTGATGTGAGAAAGTGTCGAACCTCATAATAAGAGACACGGTGGCCCATTACTCTGAGCTTATTGATTAGTGTCTTGCTTCCAAACTCAGAATCAGAATAGCAAGCCCCAGTATGATTGGTGTTTGAATGGGGCAGCACTGTGTAATGAGACTGGGGCAGATTGTGATTTCACACAGATTTTATTTCAAAGATGGTTCCACAACACATATTTGGTGGTTTCTATGAGCTCTTGAATCAACACACGAATTGACAAAGTCATGCAAAAGGTCAGGTACAATATTTGCTGCACTCAAGATGAGAGAGCTGATCACTGCTAACATAGAACTGACTTTCATTTTCAACATTCTCCATACATCTTCTGTACCTGTTGTAAAGGGTGTCAGACATATTGGTTTGATGCTATCCTAGAGATGAAACAACCGCTGTGTACATTAAAGGATGATGAATCTTCCCTACTCAGTCTTCTGGATGAGATTGGTGCAGACCGGCCTTCATTTTGGGCAGATGTAACTTCCTGTTCACTAATTTTAGTTTTACTAGAGTAGCCTGCTGTGCATGATATGCAACTTTTAATTTGAAGGAAAGTACAATCCTCTCTATATGGAAACAATACTATGGTCATCATCTCCTCCCTATTCTGCAACATTTAGTATTATTTGAAGGCCTTCTACTGTGAGATTGTTGACAGTGATTTTGTTTCTTCCATTTTTCTAATGGTTTACAAAGATTTGGATCCAGTGCTTGTGGCTCACTCTCCAACATCCCAGCTACTGGTAAATAAGACAACTAGAAAGTTTCAGGAATTATATCTTCACATGTATTGTAGTAAAATACTATTTCATGAATATTGTCTAACCCTAACCCACCTTTCATTGGAAAGCAACAATTTGGTATTATACAATCAAATAAAATATCAATACCAAGAAATAATCATAGCTTTTGCTGACAAGCAACTCTAGCAGAAAACATTCTCTAAAACAGAGGGTGTCGACAGGCTGACTTAACTGAAGTGTCTGCCATTAGCTGTTAATGAAATCAAATACACGGGGTTAGTTAGCAATATTTCTATTGTATTGGTGCCAATTAGCAAACAATTAACAACTAATAAAAAAAATAAATGCTACAAAATGTTATTTTTCCCAACATCACATAATATTTTCAAAGGCTTACCTTGGAAACTTTCAGAGAATATCTCTGAAGACTGTGGTAACAGGGATGAGTACAATTAGAATACAATTATTACAATTTTTCTTAGCTTCAAAAATGATCTTGAGCATCATATCAGTGGTACTTGGTTATCTTCTGCGAGGCAATCTCATTCAATCACATGACTGGTAAAGTGGTTCTCAAACTGGGGGCTGTGGCCCCCTGGGGGGCTGCCAGATGGCGCCAAGGGGGCCGAGTAGAAATTATAGAACATTTAAAAAAAAAAAAAAAAATCACCTGCATGTAAGTCAGGATTGTCAACCTTTGAACTATGATGTACATACAAATGAGAAATTTTAATTAGTTAAATCATTTATACAAAGTACACTAAGACACACACTAAACAGAGACATCCATTGATATACTGGTGTACTATTAGCCACACGCTGATAAAACCTAAAACTATTTAAAATGGATATGTTTTTAGATAGAGGACAAAGTCTCTTAGCTGAGAAAGTTAATACAGAGCCTAGCATTAAAAAAAAATTAAATTGTGAAAATTTGACGACTCTAGGGGGCCACAAATGGATGCACCCTACACAAGGGGGGCCTCATGCTGAAAAACTATGAGAACCACTGCACTGGTATGTTATACACCATAGCAATAGCTATAGTTATACAGCATAGCAATACAGGCAGTGGTAGCCCACTGGTTAAAATGTTGGATTGCTGATTGGAAGGTTGTGAGTTCAAATCCCAGGACTGCTGAGCTGTCACTGCTGTGCCCTTGAGGAAGGGCCTTAACCCTCAACTGCTCAGTTATAAATTGCCCTGGATAAGGGTGTCTGCCAAATGCTATAAGTGCAAATATTTAGCCGATTTGAATAATATTAAATGTACATATGCTTACACACTTCAGAATTTTTTTTAAATATTAATTATTCATGTTGATAGTATAAAAAAACTATGACATATGACATATTGACATTATTCAGCATCATTTTTACATTTATAAATTACATTTATTTGTAGTCATTTTATTTCGGTTATCTCTTTTGAGCAGAGGTTGGTAGAGTAGCTAAAAAATTACTCAAGAACAAGTAAATCTACTTATAAAAATAATTACTCAAGCAACAGTCAAAGTGATAATGTTAATAATTACTTGAGTAAGAGTAATTAAGTATCCAATGAGAAGACTACTCAAGTAGCAAGTTACTAGTTACTTCAGATCTGATTAAAATAATGGAAAATCCTGAATCTCAGACTACATGGAGAAGTTTTCAATTACTAAAAAAGTTACTGGTTTCAATATAAAGTTACTGGTTAAAGTTACTAATACTGGTTAAAGTTACTGGTTTCAATATAAAGCAGTCCTGTGATGGGTACAATAACACACAACCTGTCATTTTCAAGACAAAATATCTCTCTCTCTCTCTCTCTCTCTCTCTCTCTCTTTCTCACACACACACACACACACACACACACACACACCAACACTGTCCCAACAGTTGTCTTTAGTTTCACAACATGTTAACAACATGAACCTGTCAGCATCTGCATTTAAACAAGACAAGAGAACAAAAGAACAGACTATGGAATAGAACAGAAGACAGGGTGCGTGTGTGTGCGCGTGTGTGTGCGCGTGTCCTGCTCGCTTCTTCCCATTCTCCAAGACTGAGCCGCTAAAATAGCGAGCGGTTGTTATACCGCTCGGTTGTTATATAGACTCGTGACCCATTATACGTGATATAAACTATTAAATCTACATGTGTTCATTAACATTTAACAGTAACAGTAACGGAGGAACACCACCGAATGTAGCGAAGTAAAAGTACATTTCTGTGATTAAAAATGAACTTGAGTAAGAGTAAAATATGGCCAGTTAAACCTGCTCTTAAAAGTAATTTTTTTTTTCAAAAGGTTACTCAAGTAAATGTAACGAGGTAAATGTACCATGTTACTACCCACCTCTGCTTTTGAGTTGTATTTGCCAGTATTATTCCACCTCTAAAAAAGGTTACAGTGGTGCTTATATAGGCCTATCTGCATAAATATGACATAAAACATCATCAGATTTTCACAGTCCTAAAAGTAGACAAAGCAAACCCATTTAACCAAATGAGAAAAAAAATTATCCAAAATTACATATCAGTGAGTGGCAAAAAAAAATATGTGAATCTCTAAGATTAGTAGATATTTTGAAGGTGAATTAGAGTCAGGTGTTTTCAATCAATGGGATGAAACTCAGGTGTGAGTGAGTGCCTTGTTTTATTTAAAGAACAGGGATCTGTCAAAGTCTGATCTTTACAACACATGTTTGTGGAAGTGTATTATGGCATGAACAAAGGAGATTTTTGAGGACCTCAGACAAAGAGTTGTTGAAGCTCAACAGGCTGGAAACGGTTACAAAACCATCTCTAAAGAGTTTGGACTCCACCAATCCACAATCAGACAGACGGTGTACAAATGGAGGAAATTTAAGATCATTGTTACCCTCCTTGTTGTTCGACCAACAAAGATCACTCCAAGAGGAAGACGGGTAATAGTCTGCGAGGTCACAAAGAAGCCAGGGTAACTTCTAAACAACTAAAGGCCTCTTTCACATTGGCTAATATTACTTTTCATGAGTCCAGCATCAGGACAACACTGAACAACAATGATGTGCATGGAAGGGTTGCAAAGAGAAAGCCACTGCTCTCCAAAAAGAGCATTGCTGCCCCTCTGCAGTTCAAAGATCACATGGACAAGCCAGAAGGCTATTGGAAAAATGTTTTGTGGATGTATGAAAACAAAATAGAAAACACTGCATTCCAGCATAAGAACCTTATGCCAACTGTGAAACATGCTGGTGGTAGTATCGTGGTATGGGCTTGTTTTGCTGCATCTGGGCCAGGACGGCTTGCCATCATTGATGGAACAATGAATTCTGAGTACCTAAGCATACGTCATTCTACCAAAGAAGAATAAAGTTAATGTTTTGGGATGGCCAAGTGAAAGTCCTGACCTTAATCCAATAGACATGTTGCTGAAGGACCTGAAGCAAGCAGTTCATGTGAGGAAACCCACCAACATCCCAGAGTTGAAGTTGTTCTGTACTGAGGAATGAGCTAAAATTCCTCCAAGCTGATGTGCAGAACTAATTAACAGTTACCAGAGACATTTAGTTGCAGTTATAACTGCACAAGGTAGCTCTGCCTGAGCCACAACCGCCCCACAGCCATTGTGGGGCTGTGTTTGTAGGTCTGTATTTCCTCAATGCATCAGGATACTCACATAAAAAAATGTCACACATGTAGCGTAACCCCCTACTCACTAGCAAACTAATTTTTGGGTCAATTAGAGCTTGCATTATGAACATGAGTTCAGGTGTATCAACTCCCGTTCCGCCTGGCTTTATTTATCACTTTTTCATTTGTTGGGTGTCACAATATCAATCAAGTTAACCACTTCTGCAGCAAAATATTTTTATACAAGAATCAATTTTATATATGGGAGGTGTTCCTCCCTCTAGCCTAAAGTTCATGCTAATCTAATGGACAGTCTTGAGCCAGCAAACGTCTCTGACACTAAAATTAGGAGTAAGAAAACACATTTCAAATCATGAAAACAAATAATTACGAGTTATAATTACGCTGCTTATTAGTTCTGGTATGTGAAAGTTTGGAATTTAGCCTTTCACTGAAATTTGCAGTCACCTGATACTACAGAATCAAGGTCAATTGCCCAACAGCATCACCTAGGGGTCTAATTCAAAACAGCAGGACAAAAAATTAAGAGCTGTTCATATGTCTATACTGGGGGTTTTCTATTACTTTATTATTATTATTAATTAGTGCTATACATTAATACACAGGATCACAACCCTGATCCTGGAGTACCCCCTGTCCTGAACGTTTGAACGTTTTCCCTGCTCTAACACAACCACTTCAACTCAGAGGGCTGTTAATTAGCTGGTCATTTGAATTAGGTGAATTATGAGGAAAACACTAATATATGTGGGACAGTGTATACTCCAGGCCAGGGTTGGGAACCTGGGGGCTAATGAATGAGTTTCTAGGTTCATCTCTCTCACACTGTCCCCTTCCATGCATCTATCTACCTGTTGGTCACAATGATTGCATTCGAATCTGTTGAAATAAAAATTAAATCTCTTAACTTGATTTCAACAAATTAAACAATAGTTATTCCTCTCATGTGTTGTGTCTACACTTGTTTAGAGACTCTGGCTATATTCCAGCATTTACCTGGAGGCTCACAATTTAACATATGGAAAAATAGTCTCTGACAGTCTAGGGGCAAAAGTAAAGTCCAGTGGCAACAACCACCACTATAATGAAGCATGAGATTTTGGTATATAATATTTAATACATGTCTATAGCATGTATACAAGGGGAAAAAACAGCATGTGAAAGAATTTTATGTGGCCAAATTTAGTTACTTAACCTGAGGCCAGCTGCTGTGTACACACTCCAAAGTTCTCAAATCAATTCATAATCACAACACAGAATAAATCAAGACAATCATAAATGTTGAGCAAAGTTATTCATAAACACACTATATGGCCAAAAGTATGTGGACACCTAACCATCACAAATAAATGTGCTTGTTGAAATCACATTTCCAGATTTAGTCACCCCTTTGCTGCTATAACAGTGACCACTCTTCTGGGAAGGCTTTACACTATATTTTGGAGCGTAGCTGTGTGAATTTGTTCTCATTCAGCCACAAGAGCATTAGTGAAGTCAGGTATTGATGTCAGGTGTGGAGGTCTAGCACACAGTCAGCATTCTAGTTCATCTCAGAGGTGTTCAGTGGGGCTGAGGTCAGGGCTCTGTGCAGACCACTAGAGTTCATTTGGGCCCCTTTAGTTCCAGTGAAGAGAAACTGTAAATCACCCTTGAAACTGTAAATCATCTAAGTCAACCTCGTTCAAACTATCTAGCGGTTTATGTACGTCTGCAGCTAAAAAGGAATCATTATTTGAAGTGTCAGGAATGTAAGCGTGTGTCCTGTGAAATTCCCAATGTGAAGGAAAAGTGCCTCTTTGGTGTTACTCTGTTTTAATATTGTGACTTTGGATAAACTCAGTTCTTGTGTCCTCTGCCCACATTTCTTAAAAAGTGATCTATTAGATTTCTCACTATGGAGAGTCCGAGGAACTTTGCAGTAAATACCAGCAACGCATAACTTCATGGAAAATACCTTTTTTTTGGTACTACGCAGATTAAATGACTGTATATTATCCCAAAATATTGTTAAGCAATGCAATATGGCATTCTGCACTTAATAGATCTAGTTTTTACTTGCTAATATACTTTGAACATTGCCGTAATCCCAAAAGAGCAACAGTGGTGAGGAAAAACTCCATGTTAAATTTATTTAGATTAAATTGAGGAGAAACCTCAGGAGAGACCTGGTCTTTTGGGGGAGCTGTCCTCCTCAGCTGCCAGTGAGCACTATAGTTAAACAAGCACTGTAACTAGGCTTGTGTGATATAATGATACAGTATTAACATATTAATGTTGCCACGATATCCAGTGACTACTTCCAAGTTATGTCAAATGCAGCACAACAGCATAACACAACTTTCTGGAAGCCGCACCCCTTTCCTCCATTTCCTTATCTGATCTCACCTTTAAGGAAAGAATCAGGTAAAAAAAATCTATATCTTACAAGCCTAGCTTTAATATAACTAATAATAAGACCAAATTTTATATAAAATGCGTAAAACAGGAAAAGTATGTCACATTAACTGATCAGCCCTTATGGCTATGTAAGTTTCCTGCTATGTAAGATTTGTAAGGATACCTCCAGCTTAGAGAACATGTTTGAACTTGAATGCAGCGAGACCGCAGAGTAGTTTGGACTTTTAGCTTTCAAACTAGTGTAATGGACACCTAGGTCGTGGATTATCCCACTTATACCATGGTCACTTGCACTTATAATACATTTAAACTCAAACAGTTTAGGTGTTTTAAGCAAGATAGTCAGATCCCTTCACCCCCTTTCTCTGGATAATTTCTTTTTGTTTAATTTATTTATTTTAATTTAATTATTTATACTATTTTACATGTAGATATAATGGGATATATTTTTAAGACATTTTTAATATGATGCTTTGTCATTAAATGTGTTGATTCTTAGGGATGAAATATATTTCTGAACACCATCCACCACCCAAGCGCGCGCACACACGCGCACACACACACACACACACACACACACACACATTCATGTATACATCACTGCAAAGAGTTCCTCCAGAAGCAGAAATGTGATACAAAAATAGTTGCTTTATTTCGAAATTGAAAATGCATCTGAATAGTATATGAAACTAAGCAGATAAGCTGCCATGAATCATTGATTTTTGTGACTCCAATAACAGGGCTCCAATAACTCAGGACCTGAGTATGCTTAGTAGATATAACGGATAAAAACAGAATGTCATTAGAGTGTTACAAATACTTAAAATCTAGTCAAAACTACCATTCACAACACAATATGACTATTAAGATGGATTTTTCCCCACAAATAGTGATTGTCAATTAAGGCAATTAATTTATTTGAAATATTAAATAAATTATGCATTTAAGAATAAATTATAATTCTTCCTGGTTTCTCTGCACATATTTACTTTCTTCTCAATTTTGAATATTAAATATATTGTTTAAAGTGTAGTATCAAGATACATAAGTGTATATTTCTATACAAACAACAGTAACATGAGCCACTGCACAGTAATGTATATATAAATGTTTATCTTATAAGGTTGTTTATATCTTGAGCATTAATGTTCCAGTAGTGTAGGAAAAATTGTGTTCCAAACATTAATTTAACAAATAAATGTTACAGAAAAATCTTGTAATGTGTAATGGACCATATTAAGTAACAGGCCACGTTTATGTTAAAATTTTAATCAAGGCAGATTTTCCCTGCAGAGACAGAAGCAAGTTAGAGCCAAAGTATGTATAAGGAAGTTCTCAAAGACCCCTGGAACAACCTAATAGTGTACCTAAGAGAATTTATGCAGATTTATACACAAGGCAAATTTTTGTTTGATTGTGTTTTTTAATTAATTTAATTTTAATTTAATGTGTGTGTTCCAAGGGACAAGGGTTGCTTGGATCATGTTCATGTCCACATCCATATTGTAGCAAACATGGTTTTGATTCCAAAACTTTGAGATACTCAGATTTATCATTTCATAACTTTTCATTTCTACTACATTTTTATATATTTGGGAAACGCAAACGTATTTTTTTTAAGTTTAAGTTTTGTTGGTTTGTTTTTGTTATTTATGTTATTTGCTGATGTAGGCACACTGGCCTTCTTCCAGCGCCATGTTGTCCTTTAGATCTCCTGTAGCAGATCAGCAGGGAAGAAGCCGAGTTTACGGCCTGTACTGACTTTCAGATAGCCATTCACCTCCTCTCCTTTCTTCACCACTATCTGCAAGATACACACATGAGAAAAACTCTTAAGACATATGTGTCACTGTGAGCTCAGATTCGAGCTCAGGTCATGAATCTCAGTTTGAGAGCTGCAGGAAATTCACATTCACTGCCAATTTATTTTATATTATTATTGTTGTATTTTTAAATAATATATTTGTTTTTGCTCAATAAGGCAGTAAGTTGTGTTAGCTAGTGGTGGATCAAATTTTCCCTCAATTTTATTTAATGCTAGATTACAATGCTTACTTACTTGCAATGTAATAATACACCGTGGAACATAATCAGAAATACATTTTGGATTTTCCTGAACGTCCTACCTTCATGAAGCGCATGCTGGTGACTAAGCAAACCGTAAATGACGCCACGAACAGGATTCGGTAGGATGAGGGTGGAGTGAGTGACCACTGCCATTTTAAAGCAGTACAAGAAACTGGAAGGCTCGTTAGATTTGTTTACTGCTTCTCAACCCATTTCTAAAACTTAAGAATCCAAGACTATGGAGGGTGGAATGAAGTGCGTGAAGTTCCTGTTTTTTTTCTTCAACTTTATCTTCTGGTTGTGTGGCCTGGCTCTCATCATAGTGGGCGTTGTGGTGAAGACGGCAATCACCAAGATTCCTGCGATTCAGGAGCTGGCCAGCAACGGATCCCCCATTGTGATCATCGTGGTAGGAGCCGTGATCTTCTTAATCGCCTCCTTCGGCTGCTGTGGAGCGTGGAAAGATAACTACTGCATGGTCACTACGTTTGTCATCCTGCTCTCAATCATCATCATCATTGAAACTGGAATAGCCATTGGTGCTTATGTCTTGAAAGGAAAGCTGGAGGATCTGCCGGAGAAGATCGTGCAGGAAATGTTGAGAAATTACACAACAAATCCAGATGTTCGGAAGGGACTGGACAAATTACGGGAAGAGCTGAAATGTTGTGGAGCAGTGAACTCTTCTGACTGGGTGTTCTTCAAGCCTGACAAGAACTCCGTTCCCGACTCCTGCTGCAAGAACGTCTCAACCAACTGAGGAGCCGGAGCCCTGAAAGACGCCAACAAAATCTACATAGAGGGCTGTGGGGCTGCTATGGAAACTGTTATCAAGAAAAACCTTCTCTGGGTTGGCGTAGCAGCTCTAGTCATTGCCTTCATAGAGATCTTGGGTGTTGTGTTTGCCTGGACGCTGATCAGAGGGATCCGCAAAGGCTACGATGTCATGTGATCCCATCGTTGAACTTCAGTAAAAATCACTTTCACACTCTAGTCGAACACTTCAGATTTGTAAATGCCTTCTTGCAGAGTCTAAAATTCTAGACAAAAAATGTGCCTATATGCAGGTAGAGAACACCTGAATCTTGCTTTTTAATCATAGATGCTGAAGAAAAGGTGAATTACTGTCTATCATTGCCTTGTTATGTCTCATAAATTTGTTCTTCAGTATTCTTTATGGACTTCTTTTAGGGAGAGATTGTACTTTTATACTCTCACATTTCATGTATTTTATTATCAACTTTTCAATGTTGAAATGCTTAACAATTTTGGAATGGCATAAACAATAAACGTGTCCCCGTCCCCGTCCCCCCCCCCCCCCCAAAAAAAAAGAAAAGAAATACATTTTGTATTTTCGTATTACCTATTTTATACTGCATATAAATAACATTAAAAAACATTTTATAATGTTGGTCTTAATGTGACTCAGAAAGAAATGCTGAACGGAGAGCTACGTGTGAATGCCAACTTGACATGAGGAAAACAAGTTCATTGTTATCAAGTGGCCTTAAACTCTAGGACCTAGAACAGAGCTGTGCACATCATCAGAAGAAGAGTGGAACAAACACATTAGGCCTGTCTAATAAATTTAGTTTTTACAAGACTATGTAGAGGACTGTTTAAGATGAGTAAAACTGAGATGAGGTGTGGCAAAATCAAGTATAAATTTTGCATATATTTTAAAAATATTTTATAAGTTTCCTATGGATCTTAACTAAGGGTTATTAAGCCTCCTATTATGTTATGGGTCAATTTGACCCATTTCAACTTTTGAGATGTCTGAAATACTGGTTAATCTCTCTTCTTTTGACTTTCATCATTTAGAGCCGTATGTAACTTATATGCAAATATTTCTTCTTATGGCTTGTCAAGGACAATAAAGGTTTACTGTTTAAAACTGCTGGTTTGTGTGTATTTAAACTGTGGAAATCATTTTGACTCATAACTTAATGGATGTAACTTTTTAAACTTTTTAACTTTTTTTAAAGGCCACAAAAGGGCATGTCTGTAATTCACAAAACATATAAGATTTTAGATTTTACTTCATAATAGCAAACAGTGCAACAGGATTAAAATGTTTATTCTAAGCTTGTGAATAGATTTATGCCATTCTTCCAAAAACTATTCAGAATAGTAGAGTTATATAATTAAAAGCACAGTAACGGGTACATATCAAGAGTAATTCACTGTAAAAGTGTTATACTGTTCAGGAGGGGTTGTAAAAATCAGAACAAACAAACTTTTAAATCTTTACAGTTTACTGTTATTTGGAACACAGACAAATACCTGGTCTTTCTTTAGTGTGATCTGACCCATCTCTCTGTTCCCCACAAAGGAGCGTGTCACCTTATACACTCTCTCTCCTGCACGCACCCTGATGATGTAAGTCATGGGAAGGTAACCTGTTTTCTCTCCAATCTTACCCTAAAACACGCACATGTGAACGCACACACACATAAACACCCATACTTTACTTTCTTAAAGTAAAAGAGGACATAGGAGAAAATAGGAGGTACAACAGAATGGTTAAAAAGTGATGGAGTATCTATGAAAACTCACCCTCCACCATTCTTCATTAGAATCATCAATCACTGTAATACGATCACCAGGACTAAAACGCACATAGAAACAGTAGACAGTTTTAACAACTGTTAAATTGTTAAATATGTGCAGTTTTGAGAAAGGAGCACCTTAATCAAGTACAATAATATAGCTGTGAGCAGTATACATTATGTAAGATACAGTCATCTGAAAAAAATAAGTGCACCCCATGGAAATTGTTCGCTTTTTTGACATATTTGGACAAGCAAACATTTGATCATCTTTGAAACAGTGCCTATTAATCAAGTTGATATGCTTGAACAAAACTACAAGGAAAATTAGCTTTTTCAATCATTTGTTCAACAGAAATATAAATAGATGTGATATTCTTTTGTGGTAAAAGTAAGTACACCCTTGGCCTCAGAAGCTATTGCCCCCTTTAGCAGAAATAACTTCTGGTAGGTGTTTTGCATAATTATCTACCAGGCTTGCTGGAATTTTTTTGACCACTCTTCCATGCAATATTCTTTCAGCTACAAGATGTTTGAGGGTTTTCTTGCACATACTACCCATTTCAAATCCCCCACCACATTTCAATGGGATTCAAATCCAGGCTTTGACTAGGCCATTCCATAACCCTCCATTTCTTCTCTTTGAGCTATTCTTTGCTGGATTTGCTTGTTGTTCTTAGGATCTTTATCCTGTTGAAAGGTCCATTTCAGTTCAACATCAACTTTCAGACAGATGGCCTCACATTATCTTCAAACACTCTTTGATATGATGCAGAATTCATAGTTGAATCAATGAATGCAAGCTGTCCAGTTCCTGAGGGAGCGAAGCAACCCCAAACCATAACATTTCCACCACCATGCTTCACAGTTGGTATGAGGTGCTTCTCCTAAAAAGTTGTCTTTGGTCAGCACAAAACATGTCTGCTGTTACTATGGCCAAACAACTCTAGCTTTGATTCGTCTGTCCAGAGCACATTATTCCAAAAGGCCTGGTCTTTGCCTCTATGCGCCTTGGCAAACTGTAGTCTTGCAAAGGCTTTTTCCTTTTTCAATCCCTTGCCAGACTCATTGGCATCCTTTTTTCTGAAGGCTTTACAGAACTCTTTAGAGCTTGGCATGATGACACCACACACCTGAATAGCA
This sequence comes from Ictalurus furcatus, assembly GCF_023375685.1. NCBI lineage: Eukaryota > Metazoa > Chordata > Actinopteri > Siluriformes > Ictaluridae > Ictalurus > Ictalurus furcatus. The sequence goes on from NC_071259.1 coordinate 11,620,022, forward strand.
AAGGGAACACCAGACACTAGATATGAGAGGAGAATAAATAAGACAGGTTCCACCTGCACTCCCTAAGCAGGTTCTAATCACTGACACCCAATCTTGAACACCTGATTCAAATTTTATGGATTTGAAGGTGTGATAAATGTAGGGGTGTACTTACTTTTTACATGTGACTGATCTGTGTTTTATTAATTTAAATTGTTAAAATTACTGCAAAATGTAAATTTTATGTGTCATTTGATCGAGTGTATCAGCTTTATTAATAGGCACTGTTTCAAAGATCAAATGTTTGCTTGTCCAAATATGTCAAAAAAGAATTTCCATGGGGTGTACTTATTTCTTCACATGACTGTACATGTATAACTCATACAAAGTCAGATACAATCAAGCTTTGAAACAAAAAGGAAAGAATTTTACACTTACTGGAAGTCCAGGTCATCCTTCTCAATCGCTTTAAAACGGTACAGTGCCAGGTAGTAATGAGTCTGACTAAAGGTCTGCTGCTGCTTTTTATTCTTTAACATTTAGCAGACAAACATACTGTTAGTAACTCTGACATTTTAACAACAAAACAAATTGATATAATTAACACATTTCTCACCTTGTCATCTGTAGCCGCCTTGTCTTTCTTATCTGCATCCTGCTTTCCTTTAACAATAAAAGATAATAGTCAACCGTTTATAAGATACAATAACAGTTTATGTAGTAAAATAACAGTTTATAAGATACTGTTATATACAGTTTATACAATAAAATAAGTTCATTAGATACAGAACTATTTTCAGCCAGTGCACAATAGCAATTCAGTTAAAATTCTGGTTTTTGATACATTAAGCAATATTCTGTTAAAATACTCAGTAACAAGAATATGTACAAAATATATTAATTATGTTTACAACAGCTTTCTTTTTCCTTTTTGACATACCAATAAATGAACTACATAATACTCAACTGGATATGTCTCAGTTTATAGAAGCATTGCAATGTTTAAACTGATATAACTCAGCATAGTGTAATAAATGTGTTAGACTACAGCACTGTTCAGAATTATTACTTCTGATTGGTTAAAAGGTGTTAAATAATTTCCTGTAACAGCAACTCAGACAGTAATTCTGGCTGTTAAGCAGTTCACAGCTTTTTTTTTTTTTTTTATTAATGCACACATTCTAATTCTAATATCATTTCTATAATAATTTTATGGTGGACACTCCACATAAATTGATTAAAATATGTGTGTAATTATTGCTGTGAAAAGTTTCAGTGAGGAGACATTTATTTAGCATGTTTTTGGAAGGAGTTTCCAGTGTCAGTGCTTTGCGACAGTCAGAGTTACAAAGATTTCCAACATGGGAAAGTCTTCAGGATGGAAGATTTTGGGCTTTCTCAGTAACATGGCTAAATCCTTTTTTATGTGTGTGTTATTAATTTTAAAGAGAAAAAAGTGAAAATCAGGCAAAGAAATAATAGTTTCTAAGTGCTATAATGTAAGAGATAACAGAAACTACCTGCTTTATGGATGTTTCACAAAATGAAATGTAACTATAAATAAATAAATAGTATGAAGTGTCATTAATGAATAAATATTAATATATAATTATAATAATTGCTTTAGTATAAGAGGAATAAAACATTTTGCACCCTGTTGTTGATTATTTTCCCATAACAGCACACACCATCGTGTATTATTTCTTACTTAACAGATTATCTACTGATCATAAACTGAGGCCAATGATCATAAAACATATACCTCAATATACAGTCAAATATTCAAATAAAAAAATAATAATAAAGTCTAAAGATGTCATAAAATATATGACAGATGTCACAGAAAACCAAGAGCCTTTTATCTTTAATAGCTTATTTGAAATTAAACTAAATTGAGTGGTTGAGTGTGCCACCACAGCATAATTTTTCTTACATGTGCATTGCACCAAACACAAATTTTTTTTATTAATTTGTTCTGGTTTCAAAACACAGCAATCTTCTTAACTACTCACTAGTAATAATGCCTAAATATCTTGCATATGTAACATGTCAAAGATAAAGCCTATTGCATGGATTATTACTTGATGAGATGCTAATGCTAAGTAATTTAACCAAAAATATTGATTAAGGTAATGTTAGTGCTTTTACCTTCACCTCCCTCTTCACCCTCTTTGGGCTGCTGAGCCTCTTCTTCCTCCATCATCATCATCATAATCTTGAAAATATATATATATATATATATATATATATAAAGCACTAAAAGCATATTTTAAATTTGAATTACAAACATTTTACCTTTTGAAATGGCCTACAGTCTAACTGACAAATGCCAGAAACAATACACAATGGCTATAGTAGTTAGATAATTTGTAATATATAAAAATCCATATATTCATATAAATTGGGATGGAATCGCCAGAACAACAAAGGCACATCTTAGGGAGATGGAAAAAAATAAAAAATTTATTGAAGTGATTTAAGTTTTTTTTTTTTTTCTTGAAAATGATTGTAATTAGTGTTTATTCTTTGGATGTGAACAGATCTTTATTAATGTCACTACACAGTGAGTGTCTTCTTCCTTACTACTTTGTATTGTCTAAAATCATGTTTGGAAAACATGGAAAACAAATAAAATAAATATCTGAAAACAGTGCACATAGGAATCTGACTCAGGGATTGGTGTGGAATTATAATGTAGTCTTGTTTTCACTATTTTTGAGCATTCTGTAATACAACTGCATTGCTCTTTTCCTATTTCTGGATCAGTTTGAATGGCCAAATGATGATGGAATGACAAGTACCTTTATAGCCTTAACATGATTTCAAGAGTTCACTTACATTCTTTTTACCTTCTGAACTTTTCTTTCTTTCTTTATTTGCCATAATAACTCCAGTTCGCAGAGTGTCGAAGACTGGATCACTGCGATTTTGGTGGCCTACACACACATATACATAAACACAAAAACAAAACTGCCATTTTTGTATCTGGGGTTTAAGCTGCAGTATTTATGGAAATATTTTATTGTTATGACATGTTTTATGCCGAATCCTTCAATGCTAGGACCAATTCACTTGGTACAGTACATTGGGGGAAATAAGTATTAAATGCGTCAACATTTCTTTCAGTAAATATATCTCCAATGAGGCTATTCACATGAAATTTTCACCAAACCTTGGTATTAACTCAAGAAATCCACACATGTAAAGAAATCCAAACATTAAAGTCCATAAATAAAGTTATGTGTAATAAAGTTGAATGACACAGGAAAAAAGTATTAAACACGCTAACTGAAATTTATTTCATACTTAGTAGAGAAGCCTTTGTTTGTAATGACAGCTTCAAGACGCTTCCTGTATGAAGGAATTAATCGGTCACAGTATTCAGGTGTGATTTTGGCCCATTCTTCTAAACATGTTGTCTTATGATTGACTGGGCCATTCTAACACCTTTATTTTTCTTTTCTGAAACCAACTGAGAGTTTCCTTTGTTGTATGCTTTGGATCATTGTCCTGCTGGAGGAACACCCACGTCTCATCTTCATTATCCTGGTGGATGGCAGCAGATTCTTCTGAAGAATCTCCCGGCAAAGCGGTCCATTCTTTGTTCCTTCAGTTATATGAAGTCTGCCAGTACCATGCAATGAAAAACAGCCCCACACCATGATGCTTCCACCTCCAAACTTCACTGTTGGTATAGTGTTTTAAGGGTGGTGTGCAGTGCCATTTCTTCTCCAAACTTGGTGTGTAGCATGACAGCCAAAAAGTTAAATTTTGCTCTTGTCTGACCAGACTACACTCTCCCAGTATTTCACAGGCTTGTCCAAATTAGCTGTAGCAAACTTTAAACAAGCTTTGACATGCCTTTTCTTTAGTAATGGAGTCTTGCGGGATGAGCGCGCATAGAGGACGTGGTAAAGTGCATTGCCTATTGTTTTCTCTGTGACAATGGTACCTGCTGCCTCCAAGTGTTTCTGGAGCTCTTTCCGAGTGGTCCTTGGCTTTTGGGCTACTCTTCTGACCATGCTCCTGTCCATGGCTGGTTGATGACGGAGTGATGTTGCTTACACTTATGGATAATGGCCCCAATATTGCTTACTGGAAGATTCAGAAGTTTTGAAATACATCTGTATCTGATTCTATCAATATGTTTTGCAACAATAAGGTTCTGAAGGTCTTGGGAGACCTCTTTGCTTTTACCCATCATGAGATGTTTCTTGTCTGACACTTTGGTAACGAAAAGCCTTTTTATAGACCATCAATTTACTAACCCAGCTGATATTAATTTGCACAGATAGAAGGTATAATTACTTTCTAACTACTTACAGCTTTCAGCTGGTTCCTTGCCTTACCTTGCCTTGGAGAACTGCTTTTTCTTAGCGTGTTCAATACTTTTTTTCTGTGTCATTCCCCTTTATTGCACATAGCTTTATTTATGGACTTTAATTTTGTGAATTCTTTATATTTGCAGATTTCTTGAGTTAATACTGATGTCTGGTGAAAATCTCATGTGAACAACCTGACTGGAAATATATTTACTGAAAAAAACGTTGACGAGCTCTATACTTATTTCCCCCACTGTATATGGCAAAAAGTATGTGGATGTCTGAGTACTAAATATCCCATTCCAAAACCATGGACAGTAATATGGAGTTGTTCCCTCTTTGCTGCTATAATAGCCTCCTCTCTTTTGAAAAGGCTTTCCATTAGATCTTGGAGTGTGGCTGTGGAGATTTGTGCTCCACAAGTTCAGCCACAAGAGCATAGGAAGTTGGGCACTGATGTTCAGCAAGTAGGCCTTGTGCAAGGTTGGTGTTTCCATTAATCCCAAAGGTTTTCCCAAAATCAGGGCTCTGTGCAGACCACTCGAGTTCTTCCACTCCAACCTTGATAAGCCATGTCTTCATTGACCTCACATCGTGTACGGGGGTATTGTCATACAGGAACAGGTTTGGGCCTCTTATAGTGAAGGTAAATCTTAAAGCTACAGCATACAAAGAGATCATATACAATTATGTGCTTTTAAATTTGTGTAAAAAGTTTGAGGAAGACCCTTATTTAGGTGTTATGGTTAGGTGTCCACATACATTTAGCAATATAAGTGAGGTAAAGCCTGAATGCGTTAATGAATTGAAACTGTTTAGACATCATTGCTCTAATACATTTAAAGGACACCATAGATAGTTTTAATAATGTGATACTCACCAGGGTTATTTATCTCCTGATCATACAAAGGGGAGCTGTATGCTCGCCTGAAACCTGGGGGCTAAAATAAAAAAAGCATTCAAATGTCCAACTTTCAATGTTGTGTAATGGCCATCATGCTACAGTATCAGGCACAGAGATCTGAATGAATTTGTCATATTGATGAATGATATCTCACTATTTTGCCAAAGCATCTCTGGAACTCCACATAGGATTGACATGCATGATGAATATTGGTCTTGCAGTTCTTGCAGCGCAGGGCGAATTTGTTATTGACTGAGAAGAAAAGAGATAGAGGGATTAGAGTGGTTAAAAAAAGCTAACCATATCCAACCATGTCTGAAGACAAATTTACAGTGTACTGTATTAAGACACTTGCAAATCCTTAATGATGGCTTCTTGGCAGACATATTTGTGGGTTTGTTTGCAGATGAATGTGAAAGCTCAGTCAAACACATGCTGAGCTACTTATTGCAGAATGCTGTGAACAACTCATTTTACATTGGAAATAATGATCTTTTTAACCCTCAGAAGCAAAAAAAAAAAAAAAGGAGACATAAGCTTACCTTTAAAATGTACATCGTAGTGAAGCAGAAATGAGGTGCTGAATCATTAGTGAGCTGAATTACAGTATGTGCTAAAAGGTTAATAAGTTATTACAATGCTACTGACCATTTGTATTACATTCCTAATCACATTTTATAAAATGTGTTGCACAGTATCATCTTTCATTTCAGCCTCTGCCACTAATCATACACATACTTCGCAGTTATATAAGCTTTATACCAGAAGTGGACAACTCTGAGTCTCTGTACTCCAGTTACTGATGTCATGAGATGATTTTTTATTTATTTATTTGTTTATTTATTTATTTATTTTCACAGTTATTCAGCTATTGTATGTGTGCCAGGTCTGGATGTTGATTCCTTCACTATATCAAGTTGCTTTAATCTGTTTGCTCTGAGGGCAAAATTAATAGGGTAAGTTCCTGTTTTTAGTAATAAATACATAAAAAATAAATTTAAAAAAATTGGGGACTTACTGTCCCTGAATTTAAGCACTGTACACCAATGACTACTCACATAAATGAAAGAAGATGATGGTTTTCAAATGTTTCATGTTGCTAAATAAACTAAACCAAATTTTTTTTTTTATATCCATCAGCTGTATTTTATTGTTGCCTTGTTGGAACACAATTTTTTGACTGTAAAAAATATTTGGTTTGTGATGTCCCAAGTACTTGGCCACATTACATCAAGAGTTCTGCCAGGCTGTGAACAAGTCCAGAGAGGACACATCTGTTCAGAGTACTCCACCCCAAAAAGACAGAGAAAGCTCAGATTTCATATCTGCAAAGATAATTTATTACTTTGGAAGATGACGTGGATTTGTTGATATTGCCACTATTCTACACCACTAGGGGGCCTGAACAAAACAGGCCACTGTACCTCCTTGTATCACTACACGGGAACAATGTGTGCCAAAGACTCACGGACAATCATTCGAGCACAGACATCGCAGAACTTGGGTTTCTTGCAGTAGTGATCCTTAAACTTATGTGGCCTGTCATTCACTTGGACCACAGGCTCAGGAGTCGGGGGAGGGGGAGCCTCTTCTTCCTCTACCTCTTCATCATACACAAAATATACCTGAGACAGAGACAGAGAGTGAGAAAAGGGGGGGACGTTTTAATGGTTTAATTATAGATTCTGAGACAACACAGATGTTGGACAGCCTAAAGTTCACCATGAGATTACTCTGGATGGTGCCACATAGAAACCATAAAGATGGTTGTGGATGTTCTCCCTTGGATAAACTTAGGACTAGAATTGCTAAGAACAGTTTGCTTTACAGTATCCATCATTGAACAGTTAATTACTTCAGTTTGATACTATAGACTTAAAGTTAAAACTATAATAAATTCAGAAATGACTCTGATGCTCATACTCAAGTTCCTGTTAACACAATTAGCATTTTTTATCTCTATAGTATACAGTTATAGAAGAAAACTAATTAAAATCGCATTGTCCAGTGTCATCCAAATGATGATGGGTTCCTTTTTGAGTCTGGTTCCTCTCAAGGTTTCTTCCTCATGTTGTCTCAGGGAGTTTTTCGTTGCCACAGTCACCTCTGGTTTGATCATTTGGGATAAATGTATATATTTTAAATTTATAGCTGGATTTCTAGCTGCTTTGTGACAATGTCCATTGTTAAAATACATATATATATATATGTATGTGTGTGTGTGTGTGTGTGTTTAAACAATACATAAAATAATACATACAGTGTTGTCATCCTCTTTGACCACATTATCAGGTACTGGTGGGTTATCATGGATATCCAGAGAGTCCTTATCCTCAAGTCTGAAATAAACATAAAGACTATTACTATCGTTATTTTCTGTTAACACGTGCAATGGTGGGCTGTCTGCAGGGTTGCACAACTTGAACAAGGGCCCTGTAGCTTTGGGGACCAAGTTCTGAAACATGATCATCATTTTCTGTGCAGCCAAGGCACCTTTAACAAATAAATCATTTGCATGAGGTATATGTCTTCTTACCACATGTCAAAATTTTTAGATATGTTTTAGACTGCTGTTTAAGCCATATAATTACAAATAAGTTACAAATAAGTTAATATTATTTTGCATAATATTTAATTAAACTGTAGAGTTAAATTCATTAAACTGTAGCTGTTTTCATATAAAATTTAATATCTGGAGATGTGAGAGTTTTAAAAAAACCTTCTGAAACTAACAAGGTGTGAACCTTGGTTTCTTCATAGTGATTCATAGCCATGTGCATAAGGAATTGTGGAAAGTGGAAAGTTTTCAATTGACTTTTTTGACATTGTAATTTTATAGTACTCAATGACGCGATGCTTAGCCATCGCAGCCAAAAATAAATATTGAATCTTTCACTAAAACAACACTTTGCTTCATGGACCGGGGCCAAGGCAGGTGTTCCCACATGCCAGATCTTCCCACACACTCACACACACACACACACGCACACGCACACGCACACACACACACACAGTTCCAGAGAAGGAGAAGCAAATGGTGCCCATATTTTTTTTTTTTTAAAGTGTTTAAATAAATATTTATTTCCTTTTTAATTTCTAGAGACATATGACATATGCAAAGTATACTAAATAAAATGAAGAAAAAAATGAAGACTAAAAACAGCAAAGCATAATGACAAACATTTGTCTTATGCTATGTTCAGTGTAAACCAATCCCCAGTATCGTCACAGTGAAGTCTCAAATAAACTCATTAATATCAGCATAAACAAATGACATTTGCCAAACTTTCTGGTTTGGTTCTATGTTGTGTGGGAAATAATGCACTGTGACATCACTCTTGATGGCTCAGGCAAATTATATTTCTTTTCACTTTTATGTAATTTCTTTCTAGATGTGGTGCCAAAAATTCTTCCTATTTTGACATAATTTGAATTTAGTGACACAAATGAGCAGTTAAATACATTTTTATGATTGTGACCATGTTTCATCAATTTTCCCAAACAAAATATATTTTATAATTGTCTACTTGCTATATACACTCACTGCCCACTTTAATAAGAATACGTGTACACATGTTCATTTATGCAGTTATCTAATCAGCGAATCATGTGGCAGCAGCCCAGTTCATAAAATCATGCAGATACAGGTCAAGAGCTTCAGTTAATGTTCACATCAAACATCAGAATGGGGAAAAAGTATAATCTCTGTGACGTTAACTGTAGCATGGATGTTGGTGCCAGATTGGCTGGGTTGATTATTTCAGAAACTACTGATCTACTGGGAATTTAACACACAACAGTCTCTAGAGTTTCCACAGAATGGTGTGAAAAACAAAAAACAATGAGTGAGCGGAAGTCCTGTGGGTGGAAATGCCTTGTTGATGATAAGAGAAGTCAGAGGATAATGGCCAGCTTGGTTCAAGCTGCCTGGAAGGATATAGTAACTCATATAATCACCCTTTACAAATTTGGTGAGCAGAAAAGCATCTCAGCATGCACAAAACATCGAACCTTGTAGTGGATGGGGTACAAAAGCAGAAGACCACATCAGGTTCCACTCTTGTCGGCCAAGAACAAGAATCTGAGACTATCATGAGCACAGACTCACAGAAACTGCACAGTTGAAAATCACCTGGTCTTTTTCCAGTCTTCAACTCTCCAGTTACGGTGAGTCTGTACCCATGATATTTGAATTCCTATAGACTCCCTGTCAGCTCAGACCAGTTTGGTCATTGCTATACACTGAAGCCTTCACGATGGTTTATCATTTTTATCAATAAATTCAGTCTTCCTGGGTGACACAAAACAAGAGTAGACATTCAAAGCTATTCATTGCTTAAACAATGAACAAGGCACACCTGGGCAACAAGAAACACTTGTCACTTGAAAAATGGGTGGGTTCAAACAAAAGGTGCCATGTTCTAAGTTCAACACACCTAGATGTAAATATCAGGAAATGAAAGCTGAAATTCTGATCTATCATCTCATGTTCATCTTTTTATCTCAAACCCAAATGACTTCTGTGTGTAGCAAAAATTATAGAATTGGCCTTGCTGTTCCAATACTTTCAGAGAAGACTGTATGTACAGAAGTTGTTTGTTCAAACAGTGTTTTGGTATGTTTGATTTAGAAAAAAGTAAGAAAGAAAAAAAAGAGTACTTACTGATCATACTGAGCCATGGTGTAGTATTTAATCTTGTATGGACTTTGGTAGTAAGCAGACTCTGTGGCTGTTGTATAATTTGATAACACACACACACACACACACACACACACACAATAAAATAATGACAAGAAAGAAATATGCTACTGTTTTATGTCATATTATCAGTTGATTTTGTAACTTTCATGCAAATGAACACACACACACACACACACACACACACACACACACACACACATACAGACACACACAGACAAAACTCTGCCTCAGCAAGGCTAAATTTGAATCTTCTGCCATACAGAGTTGAAGCAGTCAATATAAATTACAATTTATATTTCAAACATACATATTCTCTACATAAATAAAAACAAACCTTTCACTAAATGCTTGTCATAGAGTATTTTCAGTGAAGGTTCTGCTATGGCTGTTATAAACAGCCTGATAAAAAAGGCACAAAAAAGGCACACACATACATAGAAACACATAGAAACACACATCACATACCTTCTGGGGTAATAAACCCCAGCTGTCAGATTAAGGTGTTTTTTGGGTTTTTTTTAGTTTTTTAAGTACCACAGCAAGATAATCAAGTCCCTAAAGTCCAGTCCAGTGGTGGTTGTAATACTAAATATCTCCTCTGACTGTATGTGAACTATAAACCACAGTTGTTCTAATCGTTAAAATAGACATACAGTATGTTTGTGTGGCTGTCTGTCATGTTGAGTGGTTCAGACAGGTGAATGCCTCAGATGGTGGATGACGAAGGGTAATAAGATACTTTCTAACTCTCTCTCTCTCTCTCTCTCTCTCTCTCTCTCTCTCACACACACACACACACACACACACACACACACACAGAGTGAGAGAGAGAGAGAGAGAGAGAGAGAGAGAGAAAGCGATATTACCTAAACCAAGCTAAATCTGTCAATTCATACAGAGTTTTATAAGCCCTTCTAAAATACTTACGAGATAAATTTGACATCTATTTGGCAAACACAAATCTAATCCACGCAGTCCGTACTAGTGTATTTACCCGTAGGCATAGATTTAGGTTGGGATGGTGTAAACCCTACCAGCTTTCATGAAACGTCTCTACCAACATGTTGACTTTTAGTGGAGGTTAAATCAGACAATAGGTTTGTCTCAGTGTAGGCAGTTAGCTAGCTGTCTTGATTAGAATGTGACTCTTAGCCAGCAACCTCTCAAACTGTTGGAAGGAAGCATTTTTGGTGCATTCCCTCATAGAAAATATTCATGTTTGAAGAATATTGTGTAAAAATAACAATTGAGTTTATTAATTCAAAGTTTAGCAACTTTCATACTATATTGAATGAAGTGCCAATGAAGGGTTTTAGTAAGCTTTGGTTGCATTTTAGACTTCTAAAGCACAGTTTCCTTTTGTTTTCACTATGCTTAACCATTTACATTTTAGAAATGCAGAACAGCTTTCTTGACAGTACCAACAGATAATTCAAAATAAAAATCCAAAATGGCAGAGCAGGTATGGTTTAAATTACAATCAGCATCAAACAGACAACTAAGAGGCAAACAGGACTGAACAAGACTCAGCATTTAGAGTTGGCAATAGTGTTAATGAAAATTACAGTATGACGAAAAATGTTCATCGACGACCTTTTTTTCCATGACAAAGATTAGACGATGACAAGATGATACCGATGTCATTAAACACTAACTGTGACTATATCAACATGCAATATTGTTGACTAAAAAAGAGTCGATTAAAATGTAGTTTACAAAAATAATAACTTTACCAAAATCTCTCTTTATTTTCGTCACCAAAAAACAAGGAGATAAAATATTATAGACTTTTTTTTTCTAAAGCGAGTTCCACATACATATTCTGTGTGTGGTTCTGCAATGTAGCGCTTTCCTGATTGGCCATAATACCTACAGGTTGCATTTAATGGGAACGCTTCTCTTTCAGCGTGTCCTCACAGGACCAATCAGACCACCTCAGGTAAGTTAACAGAGCCAAAATACAGAAACAGTTACTTTAACAGATGTGAAAATAGAAATTTGTATATGGATAAAGCTAGTGCACATACCTGAAATGATCCAGGTTTCATCTATTTTTAACATCCTTATTCATCTTAATTTATTTTCACTTTCATAGGCTGCTAAGTATTATATCCACAGTTATGTTAGCCTGCATGTTTATTACAAATACTAAACCTTGGTCAATATTTACATAGAGAGATATGTAATGTTTGTAAAGTGTTTAGCTGTCATCAATCCACTATGGGCTTTAACTGTACCACTATCATCTTCTTTTGTATTGCACTGACACAGGTTGTCACTCATTTTTGTTGATAGTCAAAAAAGGCAAGAAAGAGAGAGAAGAGTTTGAAGGGGAGAGTGACAGTCAGTTGTGCAGGATGAAAAAAAAACTATATTAAATGACTTTGGACCACCTGGTAAAAAAGCTAAGGTTTACTAAATATGATTTTTTAAAAAAATATATCAAGTACAATTTACACAGGACTAAGACTAAGACTAAATTTAAAAATTGCTGTCAAAATTAACACTAATTGGCAAGACTTTGCAGTGGGTCAGAGGTTGAGCTAGAACACGAGAGCACGACCTCTGATGGCAGGGAGGAATAATGTCCTGAGCTGGGTGTTATGTATGTCCGGTGTGTTTCATTTAAAATCTTGTTATTTTTTAATGTACAAACATGTCCAAGCAAATGAAAAAAAACTATAAATGTAGTTTTATCCTGTCTGCTTTTCTGAAGGTTTTTAATGAGGGTTTTTTAATGTGTCCATCATTTATTCACTCACTCAGTTTTTTTTTTTCTGTTGTAAAAATATAAAGCAATTATTGGTTACACATTATGACAGTTATGCTCAGAGAGGTGTAAAAAAAAAAAAAAAATTACATCTATAAAAAATGTTGGGTTAAGCAGTGGGATTTGGTATATTTTGTATTTTTAATTGTTATTATTATTAGTAATAGTAGTATAGTAGTAATAGTAGTAATAGCAATAGCAGTAGTAGTAGTACTAGTAGTAGTAGTAATAGCAATAGTAGTAGTAGTAGTATTGTCAACCCAACTTTTGGGTTGTTAGCACAGCATAACAACCCAATGTCTGGGTTGTCATTAGATGCTGTTCATAATTTATATATTCTGTCACTGTTGTTGGTTTATCTATTTTTGTTGTGTATAGGTGATAATTATACATTTATTTATATGTAAGTGTAGTAATAAGTATTTAACTATTTAAAAACTGTATTTTACCCTGCAGGGTTTAGCTGTTTTGTTTGATATATAAGTAAAATTATCTAGTCTTTAACTGCTTAATGCAATTCAAAATAAATTACATTTCTTGAATACATTTTAAAGAAATAATATGTCAATGAAAAATGTCAGTAAAATATAAACCCTGTAAACATTTGGTACAAAGTTTGAAAGATGGCAAATGACATTCGCTGGACTGTAGTCTCATTAAGAGCTTCTGGTGCATATTGGACAGTGCATGCACGTTCATGAGACTAGATTGTCATTTCTAACTGTTCATCAGTCCACCCAAAACTGTCCATCTGCTTCTCAACCATTTGATTATCATCAAATGACTGCTATAAATAAAACATTTATCATAAGGAAAGATATTTGTGGAAATATCAAGGCCAACTAAACTTGTAAAATGACATTTTTATTTCTGAAAATAATTTGTGGAGATGCAACTTAAAATGGAGGTTTGACTTGTTTTCCTTTGACTTGCATGGGAATGGGCGGGGTTAAAGATTGCACTGCAGCCAGCCACTAGATGTCCTCAGAAACATATTGGCTTCAGTAATATACGCAGTCTTTGATACTGACTCAGTCCTTGGGCTGTATATAACAGAACACATGCTGGGTTGATTTAAACACATGCTGTTGGGTTATGTGTAGAACCCCAAATCCTAGGTTGCTTTTAAAACCCAAAGACTGGTTAATTATCACCGGGTAATGGGTTCTTGTTATCCTTATTCATGAAATGACCCCAAATGGGTTACATTTAACCCAGCATTTGCGATTGTGCGTGATAAGGGTTATTATTATTATTATTATTATTGTTCGAAGAGTGTTCATGGGAGTGTTTATTTCTTTGTTCTCACAGTACTGTATATAAATTAGTATATTGAAAATGCATGGATTGTTTTGAGAAATTAAGAACAGCAACACTTTCCTAACATGTGTGAGCACTATTGCTTTCTTTGGTGAGGGAATGAGGTTAATATGGTGTTCTTAGCCCCATATGCTCAGATCAATATGCTCTTAAACGTCCTCCTTGCACAGTGTTGGGTTCCGAGAAAGCATGATTCAGAAGGGTTTCATCTTTCAAAGAATCACACAATCTGATACAAATCAATGCATCACGACGCAGAGGTGAGACCCACAGGGCCATCACCCCACCCTTCTCTTCCACGCCCTGCACCCCATAACAACCTTCACCTTAGACTGATCTCAATGCTTCCATATAGCCTAGACAAAATGAAGTATTAACGCAGTCCTTTGCGTCTGGTAGGACATATGTGAACACTGTGGGTGATTATTCAAAACAGGGTATTTTCTTACTATGAGTTACCCAATATTTCGCTTCACTGAACTCTTTGCTTTGTCATTGTACTGGAGCTGCACGATCACTGCCTGTGTATCAGGTTGCCAGATTGCGCTTATACGTTCACTTGCTATATATAAAATCGCACTGGAACGGAATTGATAAATTGCTTTTGTCTTGAAAGATAAAATCTCAACATTTTGATGAGTTAGTCTACAGCTCGGGTGGTTTATAAACAGGTTTCTTATCTTTACTTGCCTACATTCTTTAGTTTCAGTCCTCGAGTTTAGACAATGCAAAACATCTCAAACAAATCTAAAACAGACAATCGTTCTAAACCAAGAGCTCTTTATAACACTGAATATTAAAATAGAGGCCAACTGGAATTAAGTAAGCATGATTGGTACTGCGGGAACGATCTTTGTTTAAAGTTCAGCATAAGACCATGGAGGCTAAATAAGACGTTGTTTGTGATGATCTGGCAACCCTGAGTGGCGCCGTACGCGCAGCAGACCGCACCCTGGCCTCCGCATCCGCTATAAACTGAGCGCAGCATCCTTCGCAGCATCATCTGCTAATAGACCGCCATCTCGCGCAGCCTGCAGACACAAAACAACAGCAACAGCGAAAATATATTTCTGGGGGGAAATTATTTTTCATCAGTTTTATTCGCAAGTGAAAGTCAGAGCAGAGAAATTTGCCAGCTTTTCCCAGCAGCAAGTGTTTGCGGCATTCGAGGACCCTACCCTATATAGCCCTTCCATATAGCCCTTCCACTTGTCTTCTTTGAATCGCAAAATTCCCTGTTTGTTCTCGCAGATCTGTTCCAGCGCAGTTTTCCAGGATGACCGAGCCGATCTCAGAGTGCAACATCAAGGTGCTGTGTCGTTTTCGCCCTCTGAATCAGGCCGAGATTCTGCGAGGAGACAAATTTCTCCCAACGTTTCAAGGAGACGACACCGTCATCATCGGGGTATGATTTCTTTTCCTCCAAAACCATCATTTCACAAATTATTGAGTCTGTTGAATTAGATATTTTTATTATTATTATTATTATTGAGACGCCGTACTCTAGTGCTGGAAATCAGTCAAAAACATCAGTCAAGATGACGTCCTGGATGACGTAATCATCGCTTTTTTATTCACCTTTGCTATAATAATATTTTAGTTTGTGTGTGTATGTTTGTTTTGTAATATGCAGTATAACATGGGCATGTTTTTTCACCTTTGCAGTGAGGCTTTTATCACTGCACTGGACTCGGCCTTGTCCTTGCTTCTGTTAAAGGTTTTTTTTTGTTTAACATTAGTCTATGTGTCACTGTCTTTGCTCATCCCAGCCGGTCAGTTAAAATATCACATCGTTTAATACTAATCCTGTCCACTTACTCATGTATACAGGATATATCACATTGTTTAGATGTCAAAATGCAGCGCACTTAAATAAGCTTTAGAATATAACAGGCAGTGGTGCAGCATGGATGTGTAAAGAAGAGTGACCTCAAATGTTTGGTTTAATTAAATAATGCAATTGAAATGAAAAGGAAGAAAACAGGAAAGTGCATCCAGCTGTAGCTCAGGTTTGTTGACTCCTAGTTCAATTAATTTAATGCTAACGTATTAGGATGGCATGGTGGCTTAGTGGTTAGCATGTTCGCCTCACCCCGCCTGTGGGGGTTTCCTCTGGGTACTCTGGTTTCCTCCCCCTAGTCCAAAGATATGCATGATAGGCTGATTGGCATGTCCAAAGTGTCCAGAGTGTGTGAATGTATGTGACTGCTCCCTGGGATAGGCTTCAGGTTCCCCACGATCCTGAAGGATAAACAGCATAGAAAATGGATGGATGGATGGTACTATATTTATGAATTAGACTGAGGGAGGGTGGGTAGAGGGATTGGGAGGGCAGCAATGAGACAGTACTGTGCAGATGCTCTGTGTTGTAGATTCTGTTTTGTTTGGGAGTAAATTATTGCATTGAATTAGTCAAAATTTATTGGCTTCAGATGAGGCCTGCTCCCTGCATGGACAGACACTGGAATTGATTATGAAATCTAAATGCAGAAAATAGACAGGATAATGTGGTTCTCTTGGATCAATGACAGGTCTTAAGGCGTGTGCATGATTTTTGGACTGACTGCGGCTCTTGCATTTTTAGGGAAAGTCCTATGCATTTGATCGTGTGTTTCCCACCAACACCACCCAAGAGCAGGTGTACAACACCTGTGCCAAGCAAATCGTTAAAGGTAAGTGCAAAATTGTTCATATGTTAGCATATGCTTTTATAATGATAATTCATTCAAAAGTATTGGTACAAAGACATTAGTTCTTGCTTGCATAGTGTGAAATAAAGGTGAAAATGCTACCATGAAAAAACTTTAAAATTGAAAAATTTCTACTTTTGTTTTAATTATTAATTTTTTTTGTCAGTTTTGAGTAAGTAAGCTTAAGTGATGTGCAGTAATTTGAATCCTTAAGGGTTCTTTGGTTGCTCTCTGGGTCTGCCCTCTTTAACACTTAAGATTCTCTGTAGAACCCATTAAGAGAGTGTCTCTATCAGAAAGAGTTCCCAGTACAACCCTTTTTAGGAGGCGAAAACCTTTTAACCTTTCAAAGAACCTTTGAAGAACCCTTACAACACATTCAATGGTTCGCCAAGGGTTCTTTGAATAGTTCTGTCTTTTTCGTTTCCTAAAGAGATTTGACTTGGAGCTCTCTTTGATAGGGAAACACTCTGCTGTAGTTTGTTACAGGGTTCTATATAAAAGCTTTAGGGATGTCCTTTAAAGGCCAAACCAAGAACCATTTAGGGTCCTATATTTAATCTTTTTTTCTAAAGGTCTATATGGATTTAAGTGGAATTTTCTAATATGCTTGAATAACTTTATACATTTTGCAGTATGTATGTATATAAGTATAACAGGTCAATATCTCAGTAGCATTGGATTTTTAAATGTGTGTAGTGATTATCATAACTGCAGTTCCTCTGTATGTATATGAGGAGAGACAAGTTGTTAATATAGGTACATTAAGAACATGAATTATATGTCCACACACAGCAGATCTAGACCTCTGAGATCTATGACTCATCAGTCAATCCGATTTTAGGATGGTCTCATCACTTAGGTAATGATGACTTAACCAAGCAGGGGAGGTATATGGAGAAATTAATGACCACATGTCAGTGCAATTACATCACTGCATTGTGCTGAACTGTCAGATTAAACTCGCAGAAACGCTAACTGGAATGGGACAAAAAGGAAGTAAATTTTTTTGCATTTTGTGTGTGTGTGTGTGTGTGTTTGTGTGTGTGTGTGTGTGTGTGCGCACACAATTATGCAGATGTACTGGGCGGCTACAATGGCACTATCTTTGCTTATGGACAAACGTCTTCTGGAAAGACCCACACCATGGAGGTAAGAGACTATTTAGGCTGCTTCTTAAGCAAGCCCAGTGCCATTACCACCCCAGAGCTGATTATTTTGTTATAAATGCACATCTCCAAATGGTTTATTCCTCTTATACCACAGCATTTTGACAACAATACTTTTTTATTTATTAACAATGAATCATACTTTTGATCTGTATATAATTACATTTAATGTAATTATACTTGCCACATAACTGAGTAACAGCTTTACCTCAAGGTGCTGCTACTGACTGTGTCCTCTTAAATACATCTTCTTACTGAGGTCTTCACCAGAACAATGTTTATGTGTTTTACCTTGTTAAATAACAACACTGTTTATTACTTCTGTTTATTGGTAGGCTTAAATTATATGACTGTCCTCCATACACGTCCCTGTGAATGAGCTGCTAATATAGAAAAATATTAGAACATTTAATATGCGATTTAATACACCCCTGGCAAAAATTATGGGAATCACCACACTTAGAGGATGTTCACCCGGCCTTTTTACTTGGTAGCAAATAAACAAATCATGGAATTGCCTTGTAATTTGCTTTTCTAAAACAAATACAAGCACAAGTCTAAAAATGCAAATTAGTCTGCAGGTAAAAGAGAGTGCTTACAGACCTTAAAATGGGAAGGTTATAAAAGATAAACATACGGGTAGACCAAGGAAGACAGCAAAGCGTCAGAATAGAAAACTCAAAGCAATATGCCTTGAAAACAGAAAAGCACAACAAAACAAATGAAAAACAAATGGGTGGAAACAGGAGTCAATGTTTGTGACAGAACTGTAAGAAATCTGCTGAATGAAATGGGATTTACACATAAAAAAAGCCAAATGAAAACCAGCACTAACACCTAAACAGAAGAATACAAGGTTAGAGTGGGCTAAAGAGAAGCAATCAAGGAGTGTGGATTATTGGCTGAAAGTGATTGGCTAAGGAGATGATGCTGGAACTTTTTGTCTAGTGCCGTTTTAATGAAACATATAAAGATGACTGCCTGAAGAAAACAATCAAATTTACCCACTCATTTATGATATGGGGTTTCATGTCAGGTAAAGGACCAGGGGAGACCTCAACAGTCAATGCACAGGTGTACTCTGAAATTTTGGACACTTTTCTCATTCCATCGGAGCAACAAAGTCCTAATTGTAATTTTTTTGTTGATGTTTTTTCCTCAACATTGAGTGATTCCAAAAAATATGTTCACAAAGCCAGAATGTTGAGCTATTAAACAAAAATAGTTTTGTGCCATAGCTGTGATTTGTTTATTTGCTACGAAGTAATAAAGCCAGGTGGGCATCCACTATGTGTGGTGATTCCATAATTTTTGCCACGGGTGGTATAAAACTGGGATTTGTCTTGCAGCTGACATTAGGTCATAGCCTTTGCGGTTATAGAAAATTAATTAGCACCTTCTGACCAATCATAACCAAGAAATTTACAGCACTGTGATATAATTAGACTTAATGCATTGCATTGTTATAATGTATGCTTCAAGAAAATAATGCAGATTTGCATTTTGTATTTTTGTGAACACAAATGAGAGAATCTAATGCCAAGGTCGTATACGAATATAAATATAATCAATATTCAATATATTATCCGATTTGCTCTAAATAACACATTCTGTTTCTGCTCTCCAGGGCAGCCTGCATGACCCTCAGCAAATGGGAATCATACCCCGCATCGCTGAGGATATTTTCAACCATATTTTTTCCATGGACGAAAACCTGGAGTTCCACATCAAGGTAAACACACACACACACACACTTGTCTTGCCATCCATCTAAAGACCTTCCATTGACATAATTATTGAATCTAATGAATTATATGCTACATCTTAACCTAACCCTAACCTTACAGTAATATAAGTCACCAGAAGGAAACTATATTTTTAAAAGACAAAGCTGCACAATGTCTGGTACCAACCAACGTCCCCACAAGGTCAAAACACTTAGTTCCTACCAAGATATAAATAAAACCCCACACTATTATATATTCTGGCATATGAGTAGAGTGTAAATTGCATATAAATTGACCAGTAGCAACCATTAATATTTATCTCATTATTGTAGTACAAAAATGATTACTCTGACTCATATCAGGATACCATTACAATTTCTTTTTATAAATACCACTCTGCTTTACAAACCTCAAAAGTCTGTTGTATCTGTGAGTCATAAATATTTATGTCTTTATTAGGTGTCCTACTTTGAGATCTACATGGAAAAGATCCGGGATCTTCTGGATGGTTTGTTGTCTTCATGTTATATTATGTTATTTATATTCTGCTTAAACCATACACTATAGTTTTTGACATTTTCACTTTCTGTGTGTAGTCACCAAAACCAACCTGTCTGTCCATGAGGACAAGAACCGTGTCCCCTATGTTAAGGTAAACAGTCTCATCCGTTACGTCTTATGATTTTGTTTCTGTGATGAAGTTCTTATCTGACCCTTGCATGTTAATCCGTTTCAGGGCTGCACTGAGCGCTTTGTCTCAAGCCCAGAGGAAGTCATGGATGTGATTGATGAAGGAAAGTCTAACCGCCATGTTGCTGTCACCAGTGAGTCTTTTAACACACTAATTGCAAATTTGTCATAGTGTGTGGATTGAATTGGCATTGATAGAGTAAGATATTTGTAACATCATTTCTTGTTTATTATATTTGTATAAATGGAGGTAATAGATTTGTCAACAGTGTACTTGAACCATCTGACATGACATGTGAGAGATTGCATAATATTTATAAATTTCTGCCAGTTAATCAAAATTCATGGTTTCTATTGGTTTCATCATGATGTTCGTCATCAGGTTCTATACTAAAATATTTTTTACGGTATTTTAATGAGTCCATTAACCTTCACAAGAGTTTCTGGAATACCAACCACAAAATAGCCTCAAAGCATCAATAATCCATCACTGTATTTTACAGTGGATACCAGGTGCTCTTCTGTCTAGGCATTTGACTTTTTTAGCCTAACATGTTTTGCACAGTCAATAATTATGTTGTTCATAGATTTTACTGGGTGCACAAATGTACAAATGTGTAGGTGAGACATGGGGCATGGAACAGTCAACATTTCTACAGTATCCATGACTATTATAAATATATGATCAAATAAACCATTTCAGCAGATTACATATGAAAGGAAACCACTGATTGAGTGGTTTTACCTTGAAATACGATGTGCTGTAGGGTTGCACGATGCATCAAACCTTCAGTGCTTTTTCAATTTTAAAACATGAAAATGGTTTGATTCGAGAACATTCAATATTTCTGGTTCTTTCTTTCAACACGGTGATGTTGTTTTTCCTGAACTAATCATATTACATATGCTGATCATCAAGAGTGTGTAGTGACGCAAACTGTACACCGAGTATAACATGATAAAAGCATGGCTGAGGTGAATCAACCTGATTTCCATTCACGGCCGCAGCTTGTCATAAAGACAGGGTCAAGGAGTGAGAAGTCATTCTTATTGCTATCACCAAAATTGTTAGTTAACGTCATCCTCATGATAATATCATAGAGTGACTTGATATTGTTTTCATCACTTTTTAACATATTACAAATGCAAATATTATTGGGTGCAGGTAAATGACTTTAATTTTCTACATAAATATTTAAATATTTTTCTTAAAGACATCCTTAGGCTATAGAGAATCATAGGAGAACATATTATACTCTGTAATTATTTAATCTAGTATGGATGACATGTTTAATTAATCATTACATAATTAAACTAACTAAATTAATAGTAATTAAATTAATAATTTATGTAAAGTTGTATTTTTACCAGAAGTGTTAAGTTGTATTTTTTTATCAGTGCAGTAAACAGATAATGAATTGATAACTAGTAAAGCATAATTTTTTGCCACAGTCTTGTATTAGTATCGAATATCATGATAACTAAACAATAACTAAAGTTAATGTTGGTATCAAAGTTCTGTATTGTGAAAAACATAATGTGCTGTTCTTGGTTTAGTCTGATAAATTAACTGAATTTCTACTAATATGCAGCTCTAGAGCAGCTTTGTTTTTCCTCCATGTAACAAATAACTCATTTTTTCACAAATCACCGAGTGGTTAATTGAATCGAGCTGCATGACCCATGCGTCCAGTGTCCACTGGAAGCTAAAGACGAGGACTCACTATGTGCTCACTGTTTCAGCACTGACCAGCTTCAGGACACAGTGCCTGGCTTGGACATCCCCAGTGCTGACTGCACAGAGATCCTGATGCAGACACAAAGCTGCTGATGCTGAAATGCTCGGCTGGCAGATTTAGGCCTTAATGCAGAGTCACATTTGTGCCAAATACCTGAAGCCTAAACAGCTCACTATTCACATACCCAACAACTGATAAGTATAATAAAGAAGTCCAGAAAGTTACTTTCTAGGTGAATTACCAACCTAATGACAGACATGGCATAGCTGAAATCAGTGTTTCAGAAACTGAGTCTGTGCAAAGGCCAGGTCACATGAGCCTCTGAGTGGGATTGGATAGTTCTAAACAGTTCACAACCATGAATGCGCTCTTTCGCACAGTGCTGGTCATTACAGAATTCACTATACCACAATGTAAGTATTTTATTAGAAGCTTTAAAGGAAGATTTAGACAGAAAGCTGAATCACACCCAAGCGCTGTGGCACATGTTTCAGCTAATATAACAGCTCATAAGCAGGTCGGGCTGGGCCACAGATCTGCCATTGATGCCTCTATTGCCGCGCTGGTGGTCCCATCAGACAAAGCACAACATTCATATTCATACTTCCCAAGTACTGAATGCAGACACTCTGATTACATTCTAGTTCTAATTTATGATCTTGCCTTATGTGTGGGGAAAATATTTTACTGCTAGCATTGGTGCAATTGGTCCCTCTGTGAGCCTACCCTATGCAAGGGTGTGGGTCAGTTTTCAACCTTCCTTACACATGTCTCCCAAGTGTTAGCACAATCCACACTTCTGGATATATGCAAACCAATCCTGCAAAATCTGTGGAATTCTTTGGGTCTGCCACCAAATAAGTCCTGGATCAGCAAGAAGACCATACATGTGGCACTTTTTATGTCAATGTAACTTAGTTTGGATTGCCTACAACCATCTAGGCAGACCCTAAACAGCGCCCCAGGGACCCTAAACAGCTTTATGTCCAATTTTACATTTGAGGTGGCTGAACTGGTCCCTAAAGACCCTGAATTTCTGTATGCTTAGGTTATCGTATGTAATCTATGCTATGCAACTATGCTGTGGTTTGCATCAGTGGAACTGATGATTGCCTATTTTCATGTCCCCATTGAGAATGTTAGCAACTTTGTCACCCCAGTGTGTAGCAGACATTATTATGCTTGCCTCTTAGATTCAGCTAGGTTGCTATGTGTTTTACCGGCTCTTGCTAAGTTTAATAATGGCAGCTGTAGAGACATTCCAACTAGGCTCGCGAGTACAACCCCATTTCCAAAAAAGTTGGGACAGTATGGAAAATGCTAATACAAACAAAGAGGAGTGATTTGTAAATGTACTTTGACTTGTATTTAAACAAAAAACATATAAAAACAAGGTATTTGATGTTTTACCTACTGCATACCAACTGCATAGTTTTTTGAAGGTAAAAGTTTATTTTGAAATTGATGCATGCAACATATTCCAAATAAGTTGGCACGGGGCAATTTAGGACTAATAGCGATGTGACAAGTTGAAATAAGAAGGTGATCTGAAACAGCTGAGGCACTCGTCTAATCATAGCATATAATCAGCCTCCAAAAAAGGCCTAGTCCTTCAAGAGTAAGGATGGGTCAAGGCTCGCCAATCTGCCAAATGATGCCTCAGTGAATAATCCAACACTTTGAGAACAACATTCCCCAAAGACAAATCGGTAGGATTTTGCAATTCACCTTCTACAGTGCACAATATAATTAAAAGATTCAAGGAATCCAGTAAAATCTCAGTGCATAAAGGGCAAGGCTGAAACCACTTCTAAATGTGCATGATCTCTGATCCCTCAGACATCACTGTCTTAAAAACCGTCATGAGTCTGTAAAGGATATCCTGACATGGGCTCAGGAATCCTTTGGTAAACCTTTTTCAGTCAACACCATTCGCCGCTGCATCCACAGATGCAAGATAAGGCTTTACTGTGCAAAGCAGAGCCATACATCAACACTGTCCAGAAGCGCCGCCAACTCCTCTATGCTTGGTCTCACCTGAGATGGACAGTAGCACAGTGAAATCGTGTTTTGTGGTCCGATGAGTCAACATTTCACATAGTTTTTGGACAAAACAGCCATTGTGTTCTCCCGGCCAAAGAGGAAAAGCACCATCCCAGCTGTTATCAGCGTCATGCTTCCAAAAGCCAGCATCTGTCATGGTATAGGGGTGTGGCAGCGCCCATGGCATGGGTAACTTGCATATCTGTGAGGGCACCATTAATGCAGAAACATATATACACATTTTCGAGCAACATATGCTGCCATCCAGAGCAGGACAATGCCAAACCACATTCTGCCCGAATTAAAAGCACACGGTTGCGTAAGCAGAGAGTGTGGGTGCTAGCATGGCCTGCCTGCAGTCCTGACCTGTCTCCGGTTGAGAATGTGTGGTGCATTATGAAGCGCAAAATAAGGCAACGAAGGCTCTGTACAGTTGCATAGCTGAAGATGTGTATAATGGATGAATGGGGGAAAATTCCGCTTGCTAAACTTAACCAACTGGTGTCTTCAGCGCCCAAATGCTTAATAAGTGTTGTTAAAAGAAGAGGTGATCTTACACAGTGGTAAACAGTTTTTGGCGTGTGTTGCAGTCATCAGATTTGAAATGAGTGCATTTTCAAAATTAAATAAATTCACAAATTAAAACATCAAATAATGTGTTAATAATGTGTTTTCATTATAGTACAGGGCGAACTGAATCGTCAAATGACACTTTTTGTTGTTTTTTTGCATTTTCCCTACTGTCCCAACTTTTTCGGAATTGGGGTTGCACTACAACTGTTTCAGCAGTGGGATATCAGCCTTTAGCCAGGCCCCAAACACTTCAAACAAAGGCTCATCCTTATCTCATCGAGAGAGACACAGACTGTATTTTGCAGGAGGTGCAGAGTTTTTGTCATGACTTTAGAGCAGTGCCCCATCAGAGAGTGTTAGTCATCACAGACGCTTACCTAACAAACTGGGGAGCAGTGTGGTGCCACAGTGATGCAGGACGTGTGTGGCCTCTGGTCTGTGTAAGACCAGAACACATGAACCACCTAGAATTGAGGGTGGACCATCTGGCCTGCAAGTTCTTTTTACCAGTTCTGAGACATTGCTGTGTGTTGGTTTGTTCAGACAGTGCTGTGATGGTAAGCTACACCAACCAGCAGGCCAACATAAGGATATGCAGTTCTCTCTACTTTGCACAAAATCTCCTTAGGGGGGCTTATCTACTATTAGCCTCACTGAGGACAACACATCAACCAGGAATGTGCAGTACTGTGCAATGGTCATAGACCACCCTTGTGTTTTCAATCAAATTCATTCAGTACATATTGGTAATTATTTGTGGGCAAACAATAATAATGTACAGTACATGAATTTTCTGTTAATGTGTTTTTTTTTGTTAAATTCACTCCCCTATTATTATTATTCATTATTGTTATTGTTCATAACCCACACAAACAGTAAAAACAGTATTAAATATGCAATATTTTATTTTCAATATTGAACTTGTCCAGTATAAATAAATAATACATAGCTGTTTGAATGAAAATGCAGTTAATTTAGCTAACTTTCTCATCAGTATTGTTTGCCAATAAATAATTAACAATGCTGAATGGCCATTGGAGTTAAAAATAAAAAGGGTCGTCGCCTTGTGGTTGAACCTGGGATTTTTGCCTATGGTCATTTAACCATCTATCATCATCAATCATCAATTCAAACCCCAAATCTCCAGACAACTTTCTAGTTAGTCAGTTCCTCATGACATTGTGGCATATGTGATTGTCATGTGACGGATAGGTGGGGTGAAATTATTGCATTTGCTTTTTGTAATGTTTAAAGGAACATATTGAAAAATGTGTGGTGGAAAAAGGCTACAAATCTTTAGTGTGTATTCTGGTGAAGGTAATGTTATCCTTATATGAATAGAGTGATAGAGTTGATATTCAAATGAGTGTTTACACAATCCACTATAAGATGTTATGGGGCTCTTGTAGTGGAGAAGTGCACTACTCTTTATATTGGCTACTGAAATATAAAACCAATATGCTTCCTTCTTCCTCATTTCTTTCTAACAGGTTTTGTCTAATGTGTCTGTTTTTCTCCACTTCCTCTCTCTCCTTTTTTTTTTTAGACATGAATGAACATAGTTCTCGCAGCCACAGCATATTCCTGATCAACATCAAGCAGGAGCATGTTGAAACAGAGCAGAAACTCTGTGGAAAACTCTATCTTGTGGACCTGGCTGGCAGTGAGAAGGTGTGTTTGTGTTGTATGAATGCACATATAGTATTGAATGTATGTGTCAAACCTTTAGTAACTCAGGTATTCTTTTTGTAAGGTAACTCATAAAAACATATAATCCTGTGAAGGGTGGAGTTTCCCAACAGGGAGCGTTTTCAGGGTTTAGCTAGCACACAGCTTGCAGAACAAATATCACAGGACAGGCAGAAATGAAAGGAGGAAACAAAATGGTTAACATCCTTGGCTATACTGTCCCATCAATAAATATTTGCTAAGAGTTGGTAGGTCCTGGTGTCTCCTAGCGTTTAAAAGTAGAGAGTGGGCCCAAGTAATGAGTTTGACCATTTGACATGGTGGCACATAGGTTTTATTTAGTCGGGCAGTTCTCAGCTATAGGTCAGTTCTGAGACGTTCATAATGCAGGATAGAGGAAGTATAGGTTTCAGTTTTGAGGAGTTCTTAGTGGAACTAGGTGGAATATAAAAAGGAAAATGTCTTCTAGATCTATATGTGCTGGTAAAATCACATACTGAGAGTTTAGTTTTTAGCATTTGCTGAATATTCTCCATGTCATTGGAATAATGTAGCACATACTTATCTTAGCACATCTACTTCTATGATAAAGAGAAGTTTTGGATCTAGGTGTTTTAAGAAAATGGTGGTGAAGGCCCTTTTGAGAGTGCAATAGTCCATTCCAC
The DNA here is from genome assembly GCF_023375685.1 of Ictalurus furcatus. Lineage (NCBI taxonomy): Eukaryota > Metazoa > Chordata > Actinopteri > Siluriformes > Ictaluridae > Ictalurus > Ictalurus furcatus. The sequence goes on from NC_071259.1 coordinate 11,647,004, forward strand.
CTTAGGACATGAGCACCTCCTTTCCATGAGGAAGGTAATGGAGCTGTAATGCTAATAAATCATCTAATGAGGCACCTATATAAATTTTCCAACCCCAGCACGCAAATTACACATTAATACTAGTGTGAGTAGGATGATTTTAAACAGTTTTGAATTTACTGTAATCCATAGTGACCGCTTCCATACTGATGATAAGAATAAAACTAAATACTTCGTTTGTGAAATTCACTCTTCCCAGCCTTAAGAAATAGTGTTTTCTAAAAATGTTTTATGCACTGTCCTGATGAGTGTTAAAAGTTTGGATTAGGACTACAAAATGTTCCAACATGTTTCTCAAATGACAGTATGGTTGCACAGCAGAGAGTTTTGCAGCCTCATAGCTCCAGGGTCCCCAGTTCAATCCTCAGCTCAAGTTACTGTCTGTGTGGGGTTTCTGCGCATGTTCTCCGTGTCCACCGGGGTTTTCTGAAGGATAGAAGGGACATTTACCAAGCCATAACACATCAACAAATATTCATAAATATTCATATCTATACAAATACTGGACAGACAGGTGAGATTAATCAGTATGATGGTGAGCTAAAGCGATCACAGTATGGAACTATAGTATAGTATGGAAAAGTGGTCATGGTTGCATACTGGGGATTCTGGGAGCAGAAAGTGGGGCAATTGTAACAATGTATTGTAAAAAGTGTAAATACCTTTAAATTCATGAAGAATCTGATTTATCATAGTTAGAGGCTGCTATTTTATTTCCCTTTAATGTAATTATACTTAGGGGTGGGTGATTTTTACAAAAATATATCACAATTGTATTCATGCTGGTGTTTAAGACCATTTTGAAAGTTGCTGAACAGATCAGCCAAAGTAATTTGCCTATTGATTAAAAAATATAGCTGTACAAGGAAACATAACCTTAAAGAAAAAGAATAGCAGAGACCATGTAGGCCGAAGTAACTTTTCAAACAAAGGACACTTCCCAACAAAATGTAAACAATTATTTCTAAAATGAAAGAAATAAATCATAGATAGCACATTTAAAAATGTTCAATAAAAATGTACATCACAACTACCAGTGTCTTCAATATTTAAAAGTGCAATAAATGGAAAGGTGATTGACAGGCAAGTGAGCATTTAAATATGTTTAAATGCTGGATGCATTAGCTTATCTTTTAAAATAAGCAAAACAATGTTTCACTGTTGTTTTTTTATTGCACTTTGCTCGGCATTCTGTGCACAGCTGATTAATAACATTGTTAGAAAAATATTTGCGTCTTGATAAGTCGTAATGAGCATCAACTATATCAAGTCACTTAAAACCCTCATTTTTTATGGTTTTGATGCGTATTATATCCTTGGACAGGTAAAATGTCATGAAAGCGATGTCATTCCAGCTCACACTTTTTCTCATATGGAGCGCCTTTTTGAAGTACGTTTGTTTATATAAGAAACTGCCTACTCTTGACATGTTTGTGAAGGAGAAGCTGGACTAGCAAATAAAGTACAGTCTAGTTCATAAATCAATTTGGGATGCCATGTTTGTGTGTTTGTGTGAGAGGCGCTGCTTTGACACAGCATCACTACTGTCGCCGCCAAAGCAGACCAGCAGCTGCTCCGACTTACGCCACTGGCCGGAGCGGTGGACGTAAGTACAGAGAGCCCTTACTGGACACAGCAGGTGCATCCTCTCTTGTTCCGGTGTAAGGAACGGAGGAGGGCAGAAAGCCTGCAACACCACAGAGTGGGCAGCCGATGTAGGCACTTTAGGAATATAATCCGACCTAGGATACAGGAAGGCCTTGGCTAATCCAGGGGCAAAGTTAAGGCAGGAAGGGGCAACAGAGAGAGCTTTTAGATCTCCCACTCGCTTGAGAGATGTCAGGGCCAGCAGAAGAGCTACCTTTAGAGTCAGAAGCTTCTCAGAGGCTGACTCTAAGGGCTCAAATGGGGCCCCTGACAGACCTTCCAAGACCACAGAAAGGTCCCAGGAAGGTATGCGTGGCCTGCAGATGGGCCTCAGCCGCCTGACACCGCGCATGAACCTCGAAGTTAGAGGATGTTGCTCCACAGAGGCTCCATCAACAGGGGCGTGGCTGGCCGAAACGGCGGCCGCATAAACCCTGATTGTAGAAGGAGCCAACCCTGCTGAGAAACGTTCTTGTAAGAACTCCAGGACTGTAGCTATTGCGTAGTTCACTGGATCTAGCTGACGTTCCTCACACCACAAGACAAAAAGCCGCCACTTGAGCGCATACAATTTCATTGTGGATGGTGCTCTAGCGTTTAACATGGTCTCTACAACCTCAGTTGTGAGACCAGAATCTATGAGCTGGTGTTCCTCAGGGGCCAGACCCACAGTTTCCATAGTTCTGGCTGAAGATGATAAACTGCCCTCCGGCTTGAGAAAGTAGACTGTTTGCAGCGAGATGAGTGGTGTCTGGTTTTAGTGCCTCTCTACTTCTCATTTGATTGTTTAAATAAAATCAAGTTGTTTAATAGACTGTTGACTCATGATTGTTTTACTTTATTAAAACAAGTTAGGTGGGATTAATAGATTGCCCAGGTTTTCATGGCATGTATCAACTAAAAGCGGTAAAGTGTATGACTAGTTGACCTTTTTTTATTCTTGCTTATTAGGTCAGTAAGACTGGTGCAGCCGGAGCTGTTTTAGATGAGGCTAAAAACATCAACAAGTCTCTGTCTGCGCTAGGCAATGTCATATCTGCTCTTGCTGAGGGAACGGTGAGTTCACACACACACACACACATACAAATACTATACATCCAAATGCAAACATAAACACATACAAATACAAATGTACCCATTTATTTAACTTGTGTGTGTGTGTGTGTGTGTGTGTGTGGGTCTGAGCAGAAGACCCACGTGCCATACCGTGACAGTAAGATGACGCGGATCCTGCAGGATTCTCTTGGGGGTAACTGCAGAACCACCATGTTTATCTGCTGCTCTCCCTCGGGTTTCAATGAAGCGGAGACCAAATCAACTCTCATGTTTGGACAACGGTATCACAGTTAGACAAAAACACAGTAGAAAGAGAAAGCAGATTTTTTTAAAATACGTGAGAAATGATGTAATGTAAAATAATGAAATGTTAAGTCTCTGATTTATAACTTAATAATGTTTTAGTAGTATCAGATCTTATTAAGAATCTTGAATAGACTATGTTTTTTCCACCACTGCCTCAAAACTTCCTTTTATATTGCTGATGGGCACCAGTAAATTAAATGTTCTGTTTTTATCTCATTTTTTCCATTCATCCTGTCAGTGCTAAGACAATCAAGAACACAGCCTCCATAAATCTGGAGCTAACAGCAGAACAATGGAAGAGGAAGTATGAGAAGGAAAAGGAGAAGAATAAGACTCTGAAAGATACTATTCAGAGGCTGGAAGCTGAGCTGAAACGCTGGCGCAATGGTAAGACAAATGTGCGCACGCACAAACACACAGCATGTGCGTATATAGAACATCTGGAGATGAAAAAACTAAACACTTTATGTTAAAGGTGGTTAATCTAAAACTCTTACTTGTAGGCCTGCTGTAATTTTATCCTCATATATAGTCTGTGTTCTACAGAATAGTGTAGCTATCACTGAGTTACATGAGTAACACTATTAATTTTGATATAACCACATGATAAAACACAAACACTTTGCATGACTCTGTGTCACTGCTTTCTCGCTGTTTATTCATTATTAGGAGAGGAAGTGCCGGAGGTGGAACAGGCTTCTGCTGACATGACAAAATTGGAGAACAATGATGAGTCTCTGGATAATGAGAAAGAGGTGGAGAGACAAAAGGAGAAAGAAAGAGAGAGGAACTTGGATACCTCCTCCATTGTGGTGCGTATCTCGGAGGAGGAGCGGCAGAAGTATGAGGAGGAGATCCGGAAGCTTTACCGCCAGCTGGATGACAAGGTTTTCTCTCTAACATACAAACACACACACAATATCAAAGTGTATCGCTGATTTTTCATTCAATCTGAAGTTTGTTTCACACCTTTCAAACCGGGTTCTCTCTCTCTTTCTCTCTCTCTCTCTCTCTCTCTCTCTCTCTTTCTCTTTCTCTGTATGTGTTTATAGGATGATGAGATCAATCTGCAGTGTCAGTTGGTTGAGAAGCTTAAACAGCAAATGCTGTCTCAAGATGAGGTGTTTATGTTCATTAATTAAAGAAATTATTTACAGTATTTAAACAGTTTACATTTACATTTGACATTTTTGTTGTACTTTCAATATTGTCTATCTGTGGGTATCTGTCTGTGTTCATTATGTTAACATGTTAACATACATGTTTATTTAGATATGTGCATGTTTGATAAGATGTTTTTGGGTTTTTTTGTATTATAGCTGCTGGCATCAACACGTGGGGACAGTGATAAGGTGCAGAATGAGCTTGGCCGGCTGCAGTCAGAGAGTGACAGTGCGAAGGCCGAAGTGAGGGAAGTGCTGCAAGCGCTTGAGGAGCTTGCTGTCAACTATGACCAGAAGAGCCAGGAAGTGGAGGAAAAGAGCCTGCACAACAAGCAACTGGCTGAGCAGCTCGGCCAAAAAATGGTACAAAAGCACAGACACACACATATACACATAGTCAGACATCATGAACATTCAGGAAAAATTACACTCACTGATAAGGAATTTAGAGAAGGAATTGCATATAAGTCACAAAGCCACTTTTGGGGCCAAAAAGTGAACTGCTGATGGGAGGTAAGAAATCTGCATGCCAAGGCAGTACACAACATCTTGTACAATTCACTGGCGTTGAAATTACTTATAATTCACAACAAAACAAAAATTGGTGAAAAAAGATGAGATACGATATCAAAGTGGTTTTTAAAATAAAATTCCTGCTAGTATGCAAGTGGTAGCTCAGTGGTTGGACTACTGATCAGAAGGTCATGAGTTCAAACCCCAGCACCACTAAGCTGAGGCCTTGAGCAAGGCCCTTAACCCTCAACTGCTCAGATGTACAAATGAGATAAAGTTGCTCTGGATAAGGGCGTCTGCCAAATGCCATAAATGTAAATGTACTTTCAGGTATGTCAGGTGACTGTATTAAAATTTTAGCCAATAAACTCTAGTTGGATTTTACAAAACATTTTTGACTAATTTCACATAGTGAAAAATTGCATCCTTCTATTTGGTGTACTATCCAGGGTTGGGTTTTTTAAAATATAAAAACAGACACAATACAAAACAAACAGAAGAAAAACTATATACATTTTACCAAAAGTAATCCAAAACTGCATCAAAATCTCAGCAGTGCCCCTCATTAAAATACACACAACAAACAGATCAACACAACAAAACAGAACAAAAACTTGTTAAAAGACACCTGTTTAATGATGATCAAGACAATCCCTCAGTGAGCACTAATCATTTATCAACAACCAGAACTATAAGACATCTGAATCCACTAAATTCTACTTCCCTTGGATTAATGTTATTATACAATATAATTATTATTTCATACACATTTTAGATTTATGATTTACAAGTGAATTTAATTATATGTCACAAATAATTTCTCACACATTAGAGCTTACACATAACCAAACTTTTTCTACAAACTGAACAAGAATAAAAATGGATCATGATATGTCTGCCCTTGTTCACTTAGAAATCTTAATGTTCCTTAGTTTTCTCTGTAGTGCTCAGCTTATCATCATCTCTCTCACTACTGCTCTTAGGCCAGTCTAATGGAACTGGAAGCTGAACTTGCTCAGATGCAGGAGGTGAGCTCGCAGCAGAGGAAACGGATTGCTGATGTGTTGAATGGCTTAATGCGGGACCTAAGTGAGTTCAGCACCATTGTGGGCAATGGAGAAATCAAATTGGTAAATATGTATATATAGTAGTTATTCATAGGAAATGCTACTTGAAGAAGATGACCAATCACAAGGTGATTGTTTAATTTCTAAAAACACTTTTTTCCTCAAACATTCTGTATGTCTCTTCAGCCAGTAGAAATCAGTGGGGCAATAGAGGAGGAGTTCACTGTGGCCAGGCTTTACATCAGCAAGATTAAATCGGAGGTTAAATCGATGGTGAAACGGTGCAGACAGCTGGAGTGCATGCAACTGGAGTGCCACCGCAAAATGGAGGAGACTGGCCGTGAACTCTCCTCCTGCCATCTCCTCATCTCACAGGTCTAGATTCTGAGAGAGATGATTAGCCTATTAGACTTCTTGTCTTTATGTTAAGGCCATATCGTGACTTGGTTGCAGCTTAATTTTAATAACCTCCTTGTGTATATCCGTGTAGCATGAGGCAAAGATCCGATCTCTCACTGAGTACATGCAGAATGTGGAGCAGAAGAAGAGACAGCTGGAGGACAGCTATGATGCTCTGAGTGAAGAACTGTCCCAATTACAGAATCCAGGTAAGGCAACCAATTAACCAGCAAGCATATTATAGATCTATAACATGCAGTGTGTTACGGCAAATCCACAAATCATAATCATTGTTCATTATACTTAAAGTAACACATGTACAATAAGACTTTGCAATGCAATGTTTGGAAACATCATTATTCAGCATACAGTATACAGTATGTTCTATTAAAATATGCAGCTTTCCCCAAAGTGTATACTGTATAATGATTGTTCTGAACCAGTTGGCCACTTTTCATTCAGAAATAGCTGTACGTTTGGGGTTATAGTGGTTAGTCAGGTGTAATTTGATGGTGAACACTGCAATAAATAAAAGTTTTAGTTTTAAAAAAAAAAAAAAAAAACAGAAAAAAGAGACAAAAATATCTTGTTTAAGAAAAGTCATGCATACTCATGAGTTGAACATGCTTTAAACTGGAATTGCAGAACAGCAGGATGGAGCAGAAAAGCCAGAGACAGGGGAATCTGATGGAAAGGTAAGTGATTATTTTATTTGTAGCTATTTATTTGTACTGTAAATGCATCAACATTTAACAACCAGGCAATTCAGTGGAAAAGATACAGTCAGAAAAAATCTGTATAGTTGTCCATTTTTTATTAAAATCACACCATTGACATAACCCAAGTAATCGTACAACCAGTTAGTGATAATCAAGGTGAAATGAATGTTGCAATATCCAAACACATTTCTCAGGCACACCAGTACAAAGAGTAATCCAAAAGCAGAACACAGGTAAAGCAAAACCCCATATAAAACAAGGGACTGTCAGCTTAAACTCAATAAGTAATTAGCAAGACCTTGTAGCAGGCACTGAGGAAAGAAGTGTTTATATAGGAACTGGATGAATAAACCACAGATGACAGTTATTAGTAATCCTGTTGGACTGCTTGGAAACACAGATGGCATGCAGAATGTGTTGTTAAGACCAACTAACCTCCCTGACAGAACTACTGCAAGTTCAAATCTCATAATGCATAATCTCACAATACAGAATGCTTTTGTCAATAAATGTCTGTCTTTCAAAAAAAAAAAAAATCAATTTGAGCTTCTTTTCAGGAGATTGTTGACATAGGGCTCTGCTACGTTAATCTTATTACATTGCATTATTTAACATGCATCCCACATAAATAATGTATAACCCCCTCCAAAATTACTGAAATAGCAAGGCCAATTTTTTTTTTTTTTTTTACATTTTTGATATACACCGAAGTCATTTGGGTTTGAGATCAAAAGATGAACATGAGACGATAGATCAGAATTTCAGCTTTCCTTTCCTTATATTTACATCTAGACATGTTAAACACCTTAGAACATAGCAACTTTTGTTTGAACCCACCCATTTTTTGAGTGATCAAAAATATTTGAACATGTGACTGACAGGTGTTCCTTGTTGCCCAAGTGCGCCCTGTTATATTGATTGTTTAAACAATGAATAGCTCTGAATTTTGACTCTTGATTTGAGCCCTGGGTTTTGCCTGTGAAGACTGCATTTGTTGTTAAAAATGATAAACCAACATGAACAGCAGAGAAAAGCAAGCCATTTTGAAGCTGAGAAAAGAGGGAAAATTGATCAGCGCCATTGCACAAGCTTTGGGCATAGGCAGTACAACAATTTGGAATGTCCTGAAAAAGAAAGAATCACTGGTGTACTAACAACCAGACATCAAACAGATCAGCAAGTTGTGAATCCAACTGCCAACAGCAGTTGATTACAAACATTGTGAAAGCTGTGAAGAAAAAAACTCAATCAACATCATCAAGAACCTCCACAGGGCAGGGGCAAATCCACTTTTAGAGCAGAAATATAGAGGCTATACCACAAGCTACAAACCACTAATCAGCAGTAAGAATCAGAAAGCTAGATTCATTGAAATACACAGATGAGCCACAAATGTTCTGGAACCAAGATTAACCTCTACCAAAGTGATTAAGAGACCAAAATGTGGAGAAAGAAAGGATCTGCTCATGATTCAAAACACACAAGCTCATCAGTCAAGCATGGTGGAGGTATTGTTATGGCTTGGGCTTGCATGGCTGCTTCTTGAACAAGCTCACTAATCTTTATAGATGATGTAACTCCTGATGGTAGCAGCAGAATGAATTCAGAAGTCTACAGAAACCTTATGTCTGCCAATTTACATAGAACTGGGAGGAACTTCATCATGCAGATAGACAATGACCCAAAACACACTGCCAACACAACAAAGGACTTCATCAGGGGGAAAAGTGGAAGGTCAATCAACAGATTTTAACAGAATTGAGCATGCTGAAGAGGAGATTGAAGGGAAAGCCTGGAAAGGCATCAAAAAAGAAGAATTCAACTGTTTGAATTCAAGTCCAAATGTCTTCAGTGTATAGCAAAATTGATTGGCCTTGCTGTTCCAATACTTTTGAGGGGACTGTATATATTTGTATATATGAATAGCTTTATCTCCCCCAATTTGTGTCATTCCAGAAGGCCATTCACAGAGCTACAGGCCATCGCGAACCTCGCCACACTCAACTCAGTCAACTGCGGGATGAGATCAACGAGAAACAACGCCTTATTGATGAACTCACTGAGTCAGTGACCAATCATTATCACATAATCGATCTATTTAACTAGTGAGCTACTAAACACTAGATCTGGTCTTCAGTATTAGTCTAAATGAGTTTAGTAATAACATATTTGGTAGCACTTTAGTATAGGGGATCTAATTAGACATATTAGACATAACTAATAAGTGTGCATATGGTAAGTAGTAAATACAGCCATTATTTGGCAAAATTACTGGCTGATTAGTGCTTTATTTCAACTTATGACTGATTGTGGCACCTGTTTCTCTTTAATAAATATTGTTTCTGGAAATACAACACAAGACAAGTAATGAAATGATACCTCTTAAAAGATGGCTCTTAAAAGTATTTGTTCAGTACAAAGCTATATTTTATAATGCAGATTGGTTTGTTATGTCAGGTAAAAACTAAAGATGGTAGGTACTAAGATGGTCAAACTCAGGTACACTTGACAAATATCTAACAGGTATTGGACATTAAATGAGACCAAAAATGAATTACAATTTCACGTGAGTATTTCTCACTTCTCATGAAATATTGATAGCACTTCACATTAAGGGTCACATACATTTCCAGTAACAGCCATAATTAAGTAGAAGCAGGTAACACCTAAAATATAAATGGAATATGAGAATGCTTAATAAAGCACAGAAAAACGTACTAATTTTGCCACTTATTAGCTGTGAAATATTTATTAGCAGTTAGAATGTGCCCCTAAACCAAAGTGTTACCTTACAGTTTTATACATTAGATAACTAATATAACTTTCCCATAACTTTTCACTGTAGTAAGAACCAGGCTCTGGAGTTAGAGCTGGCCCATGTGCAATCTGACTTCAGCAACTTGAAGATTCAGGAGGATACAAAGAACGCACGTTTGGAACAGCTATCGTAAGTTTCAGCAGAAATCAGAAGCAGTGACTTAACTGGAGATCCCTTTAGTTTGGCATAAAAAATGTAAATGCATTCCATCAAAATGCACTTTGTATTTTTATTAACAATATGTATGTATAGATTTAATATCTAGTTGTGCTATCGGAGTCAGTACTGTATTTAGTTAAGCTAACTAAAAACCACTAAAATGTTTAGTTTAGAAAAATAGTAATTCTTTGTAACAGTGTGATTTTGCGAAGCTTGATTCATTTGATGTTTGGAAATCTGGTGGTGCAGTAAGAATATATGAGAGATTGCAGTATGTGATTCAGAGCATGTGTAGTTTGAATGTGCGATGTCTTTGATTTCATGTATATATTGTCATATGTTTCGACATATACATTTACCCCATAATGTATGTAAAAGTAAAGTCACTTTCTCCCTCAGATTTCAGCAGGAGAGGCACGAGCAGTCTAAACAAGATCTCAAGGGCCTGGAGGAGACTGTCGTAAGTCACTCTGTTTATTTTTTAGTTCATACATTCATTATTCTTGCTCATTCTTATGGCAGGTTTATTGTTATTTTACATGTCTTTATTGAAAGTAAAGCACAATCCATACATTGCATATTGAAAGTATGTCTGTTGGTTTGTTTTTTGAATCCCAAAGCAGATAGATCCCTCATAGCAGATGATCTCTGATGATCTCCAGATCCATTTGTTTCAGAGATTACAGTGGCAGTGTAGACCCAACTGTAGAAAACAAAAGAGCATCCGAGTATTGTAAAATAAGTGATACTAGTTACTTATGTATCTGCAGTTGTACCAAAGTCCTTCTAGTAAGGTCTCCCCACTTAGCAGCCATTTTAGCAATGCTTCTGAGCAGTTATTTTCAGTCATACAAGACCAGACTCCTATCTATACGAATGGGGAAAGAATGATACAATGGGTTCAAAATGTATTCAGACCCCTTTCACATTTTATTGTGTTTTAGATTTTATTTAATTGGAAAAAATTATTTTTTGCTATCAATCTTCAGACAATAATGATAATGCAAAAAAAGTTGTTGTTTTTTTGTTTTTTGAAAATGTATTATTTTAAAACATTAAACAAAATTGTTCATTTGGATTTAATTTAAGAAGAATTTAGAGAAGTATTTTCTAGAAACACCTTTGGATTTCTAGAAAATCCAAAGACCTGGATTTGGGTAGGTTCTCCCATTCTTCCTGGTAGATCCCCTGAAGTTCATACAGATTGGATGGGGAGAGTCCATTAAGTTTCTGCTTTTTACCCAGGAGTGTTCATTTCCGTATAGTCACTCTACCATAAAGGCCTGATTGATGGAGTATTTCTGAGATGGTTCTCCTTCTGACAGGTTCTCCCATCTCTGTGGTGAATATTTAAACCTCTGTTAGAGTGGCCATTGGGTGCTTGGTAACTTCCCTGTCTAAGGCCCTTCTAGTCCGATCACTGAGTTTGGCTGGATGGCCAGCTCTGGAGTCCTGGTGATTCCAGACTTCTTAAATTTTACAATGATTGAGCCCACTGTGCTCCTGGAAACATTTAAAGCTTTACAAATGCTTTTATGTCCTTGACCTGATCTAAGTATTAACATAATTTGATTGTGAAGGAGTATAAAGAGTGCCTTGGACTTCATGGCTTGGTTTTTGGTCTGACATTCACCGTGAAAAGTGAGACCTTATACACACAGGTGTGAGCCTTTCAAAATCATGACAATCAATTGAATGTGCCACAGGTGGACTCAAGTTCAAGTCAAGTTCTAGAGACATCACAAGACAATCAATGCAAACAGGATGCACCTGACTTAGACAAGGGTCTGAATACTTATCCAAATGAAACATTTTAGTTTTTGATTTATAAATTTGCTAAATTTTCTAAAAACATGTTTTCACTTTGTTATTGTGGATTATTGTGTCGATAAATGGCAAACTCTATAAAATGTTATCTATAACATAATAAAATGTGCAAAAATGGAATGGGCCTGAATGTTTTCTGAACCCACTGCAAACAAAGGACTTACAAAATGATGTTTCACAGATGTGAAACAGATATGACAGATATAAACAGATATAAAATTTGACAAAAATGGCATTTGCTTCCTATAACATAGAAAAACTGTAGGTTGTGTATAAAACCATGGTTCTATGAATATGTGAAGGAATATCAGGGTGGTTTCTTTTCCAGAAATAGTCACTTAAGTATGTTACTGCTCCTTATTGAAATCCAGTCAAGTGAGATACTGATCTTATTTGAGAATAAGAATCACTTGAGAGCTCCTGCTGTTTCTCTTGAGGATACGAGTCACTCAAATACTGATACTTCTCTTTATTCATGAGAATCACTCAAACTATTAATAATATGCTCTGTTTATGATGAGAATCATTCAGTCTATTAATACTGTACCCTACTGAGGATGAAAATCAGTCTACTGTCTTGTACTCACAGTGAGAATCACTCGAATGCATACACTGACCTGCTCTGCTTTATAGTTATGGTGTTTGTCCTGTGTATATATTTTATGATATCTCCAGGGTGAGTAATAAATAATTTTCTTCATCACCCCAACCCACTACACTTGGTCTGTATGTCGTTCTATCTGATAGGCCCGTGAGCTCCAGACCCTCCATAACCTGCGCAAACTGTTTGTTCAAGACCTCACGACTCGGGTTAAAAAAGTGAGCACCAGATCAGACTGTAACAAATGCATGCTAATGGATTGTCACAGCTGAATGATACTTTATAGACACATATTATACCCTGTAATAATAATGACTAGATAAAGTATTTTGCTCCTCTCTTTATTATCTCTATCCAATTTTTGGCCAGAGTTCAGAAATTGGACCTGATGATAGTGGGGGGTCTAACACCCAGAAGCAGAAGATTTCCTTTCTTGAAAACAACCTGGACCAGCTTACAAAGGTTCACAAACAGGTAACAGAAGCATGTACCAATGAACTCATGTTTTGATTTCATACATACAGTACAATGAATGTTTAAATTAAACATTGAATAATTGAATCTTTTTATTTGGAAATTGAGGATAATCATAGGTGTCTAATAATATGTTTGTGTGTAATGTACAACAACTCATAAGTATAAATGTATACCATGGATGTTGGATGCTCTTCTCTTCTACTGCTAATCACCTTTTCTGAAATTCCTCTTCACATCTCCCTGTACTCTCCAGCTGGTACGTGATAATGCAGATCTGCGCTGTGAGCTTCCGAAACTGGAGAAGCGTCTTCGCTCTACGGCTGAGCGCGTTAGGGCACTTGAGACGGCACTAAAGGATGCCAAACAGGGTGCCATGAATGATCGGCGCCGATACCAGCAGGAGGTGGAGCGTATTCGGGATGCCATGCGCCTGCGTAACGCACTGCGCCGCCCACACACTGCTCAGATTGGTACTGCAGCCTGAGTGTGCCTCAGCTAATCAGTTTAAGGGAAATGGCAGATAGGCTCTTGTGGTTTCTCACATTTCTAGTTTCTAATTGATACAGGAATAAAAGATGGGGTTACTAGGTTTCTTTAAGCTTCTACATTCATTAACGTACATTATAAACCATAGAAGTCCCAAGATTCATAGTGTAATGTTTATAATTATAATTGAGGTTGGGCTTTATTAGCTCTAAAAGAATACATACATGAGAGGCTTTTATTCAATGCCAGTAAAATAAATTGTACACAGATACATTTGAGGTTTCTATGAAGTATTTTTTTTTTTGTAGCTAGGCAAAGGTTATAATACATAGTAGACATTTATTTAATTTATTTATAGAAGATTTAAAATTGGTGTGTAGATGTGCAGGTTGAAAATCATTGGGATATCAGATTTTCAACTGTTTGCTAAACTTTAATGAGCGATGTTTGCTTTGTTTTCACTTAGCAAAGCCAATAAGGCCTGGTAACTATGGCACCGCCACATCTCCCACCACCTCTCTCTCCATGCGAGCCAGTGAGCCTGTGACATCATTCAGTAATGTCCTGTTCCAGAGGGAGGAGAAGCCTGTTCCACAGAAAACCAACGTGTGAGTCCTTTTATCTTGCTTCTTTTTCTCTTGTCTTCTTTTAGCTTCTCTTCCTTTCTCTTCATGTATATGTTGTTGTGTTTTACAGAGTTGGCTACAGCACTGTGAGATCTATAGACATACTAAGCTCCTACCCACTGGATGTGGAAAATGGTTAGTGTATCTACTAAAAACATGGTGTTGTGAATGTGCATCATCAATATGTATACCTTTACTTGGGTGTGCATCCATGACTGTTAACATCTTTTCTTATAATTTCAGGAAACAGCCCAGACATTAATGACAACAGGTTGGTTATTATAGTATATTATATAAATTACTCATTTATGGTTGTTGAGTCATGTTCTGTATTGCTAAATTGCTTGGGGGAAAAAGGCAATATTTTTGTTGTGTTGTGTTTATTTTTGTGGTCAAAAGCGAATGTGCCTGTGTTGACATCAGTGGTGCAGTGCAACAGGGTGTACAACATTTTCTTAGCAGTAATGAAATGCTTAAACTTGTATTTTTCTAATTTGATTGATTTCTTTTTTACTAACACAAAGCATAAAGGGCTCATACACTGTATATGTCTCACCACTTAAACATAAACACGTTACATCTCTCAAATGCTAATTAAATACTGACTGAATGATCTGATATGTAATAAACAAGAACAGCTCAATGGTGAAATGTGACTCACTGACACACTACTATGCACTGATTATCATTTAAAAAAAATGGGGGAGGGAATTGTGCTAGCACTGTGATCATGAAAATAGTGGCATATATGTGTTATGCTTAGTAATCACAGTAAACGCGATATGTTGTAGGAGTGACGCACACTGTGGCAGTATGGTGGAACCATCCAGACATTATATCATACAGCCAGAGGCTGCAGCCAGTTAATAACCTTATCCAGGTAAGCACATATACAGTACACACTTACACTCACATACACATCCATGTGCACAAATTACACATGCATGTCATACTGTATGTACTGAACAGTCATTAAATAATGACAAAAGAAACTCAAAACTACACCTTAAGGACAACTATTTATCATATATTTTGCAAGCAATGTTATAATGCTTAAGGGCCAATCACATAGTCAAATAGCCTTGTGATCAGTTGTACAACACACACACACACACACACACAATACATATAATTTACAGTGTAATTTTAGAGAAACAGAAGTTTTTTTTATTTGTGTTCACATACAAAAGGGTAAGCAGGTATCAGTAACTATAATTTTGACATCAGCATACTGTTTTTAAAATTATTTTTAAAAATCATTTTTTGAATCTGTATTAACTTAGAACGTAGCTCCTGAATTCTGAATGTTTAACCCTGCTTCAATATTAGATGTTTCTTTTTGGGCCTTATTTATTCTGAAAGTGTAAGAAAAATAATGGTTCCAAACATCAAAAAACTGATCGATTGGACATTGAGGCAACATTGCAGATAAATTACACATACATGCAATGATGCTTTCAGTATAATTAAACTCTATTTTATTCTCAGGCTAATATTCTTCTTCTTCTTTATTTATTATATTACTTCCAACTATTCCCTGATGGGGTTTTTTCTTCTTCTTTGTCTTTTCTTGTCTTTCAGACTCCAGTTTCCTGCATGCTGTCAGCTTTCTTCATGTACTCAGAACTTGCTGTATTCCAATTCCCAGACTTTCTTGTTCTGTCCTGTCTTATACTGTATATCACTGCGTAGTTCCTCACTATGTCACAGTCATTATTTCCATTCTGCTCTCATATAATCCTACCTTGTATATTTCATAGCAATGCTGCATGTTTGTCCTATATAGTTTAAAATCAGAGCATAATTTATATCTTGAGCCACATGAAGAATTTCCTGAAGCATTACTACATCCAAAAGAATATAAGAAAATGTGACTGTTGTAAATTTCTAACGCCTTTTTTAGAGTAAGTATACGAAAGCCTTTGGTAAATCTGGACCATAGTCACATATATACATTGCAGCCTCTGGAGAATCTACTAGTCTTTTGCTGAGCCTTAAATTAGACAGCTTTCCACACCTCCCACTTTTCATGCCAGTCTGTAAGTGTGCTCAAAGTACAAGTGTATATTATTGATAGAAAGCTGTAGGTGTGATTGTGTTGGTGTGTACATTTTAATGCACATGCTATATCCATGTACTGACTACCTCCAGATATTTTAACATCATGTAAATGCTGTCATCCAGTTGAGTTTTAGTCGTATCAGGATAATGGGAAAATCTACAAAACATTCTATCGAACATAGAGTCAGCCGCAAGCTTTATCAACTTTTCTAAATGGATCGGGCTGGGATTGGCCACAGAATAACAGGCCACTGGATTCTCCAGTGTTGTTGGAAGTGAACAGTCACTTTTCCAAATGATGCTAATGAGGGGTTCTCTTTCTCTTTGGACAACCTGATCAGCCAGTCAGGATAGGAGAAAGCATGAACTATGTTGAGCTAGTTTTTGGCCATCATATATAAGGGCTTAATGATGTGTGTTTATAAAGCGTGTGCTAACCCAGTGTGTGTGTGTGTGTGTGTGTGTGTGTGTGTGTGTGTGTGTCTGCGCTATCTAATCCACTATTGCTTCAGTCTGCCTTGAGGTTCTGATTCATACACATATGTCTTTTATCCCTGTCGTCTTCCAGCCCATCACTCTCTCCCTCTTTTCCTTCTCTTGTGTACCATTTCACCTTTTTCCACTATATAAGTTAGATCTGCGTGTACTTCAGAATCCATCTCACTAATATCTATATTTTATCAGAAGAATATTTGTAAATGAGGAGTGTTAATCTTACGGTTCTTACATGATGGAAACAGAATGTTACACTATAAATAAGATTAGTATTAGTAATATGAATCACAATCTTTTCCTAAGTGCTAATCGAGGAATTGTTCTTACCCAAATTCTTACTGGAACCATACAATACAGTTCTACTCCTTATTAGTGAAGGACTGAAACTTGAGATAGTCTATACATTACTCATGTCTTATGTTCAGCTCAAAGAGTCTACATTAATGTAGTTTATGTAGTTTGTTGGTTACCAGTTGCAAGAAATAAATGTTCATTAAAGACAATTACACATACTGTGTGTGTGTGTGTGTGTGTTTGTTTGTTTAGAGTCTGGGGTAAATGATGTATTACATATTATTCATACACATCTACAAATAATTTATGTATTGATCAACAAAGAATGTAAACTAGTGTAGTTTAATTTAGATTGATTATAACATTGTCACCTCCAGAATTATTGTCACTGTTCATAAAAATTATTATATAAAATTCTTATATAAAATAACACATGGAGCTTATGAGGACACTGCACTGTAAAACATTTCAGGTGGTTAAACTTAGAAATGAAAGGTCACCTGCTGCCTTAAAAATGTGAGTAATCTGATCTGGAAAATAACCTTTGTTTCAACTCAAAAAGTTATATTTTGCAAATCGAGACTTTTAGTTACATTTTTTAAAAACTTATAAACTTGAGTTCAATATACAAAACTTGTCATGACAACTGGAGTTGAAGAGAAGAAATTCAAGTAAGTTCACATAACTTAATGGGGCTATCAGGTTTTACAGTGTGAGTACTTTACATTTTTTAAGCATAAAACTTTTAAGTAGTGCAATTATTTGTACAAAAACAGTGTTTTGATAATTATTGGCATCCCCACAATGAATATTTGGGGGGAATACCTTCCTTTGTCTTACTATGTCTAAATAAGTAAGTAAGAGAAGTAATGTTTAAGAAGTTTGGAGACCTCAGGTTTGTGCATATGGACTTGTTGTTTTTTGTTTATTCAAGCCACAGTTTTTCAATAGGATTCAAATCCAGAATTCAAAGTCATTTTGTGTTGATTTGGATGTCGCTCTGGTTAAGGGCATCTTCCAAGTGCCAAAAATATAAATGTCATTATCTTATTCAAAGATTTATGGCCAATCCATAAACTCTTAAGATCCTGGCAAAGTCATACAAGGGCTAAAATATGCTGGTGCTTAAAAGAATTCATGATACTATCAATTCTCATGAGAGGTCCTGGATCACTGGCTACAGAACAGTTCCAAAGCATCAATGATCCACTATCATAATTTACTGGGCATATGGTTTCTTTTTTGTGAAAGTAGTCCAATTTTCCCCCAAACATGCTGATTGTATTCTGGGCTCATCTGGTCACACAGCTGTAGTTCTAGTGATGCTTGGTAAAGTTCAGGCAGTGCATTTTGCAGGTTGCTCTCAGGAAGGGATTCTTCTGTGAAACCCTTCCAAACAGCTTGTTATTATGCTGGTAGCATCTTTTAATGTTTGAAACATGACAGTCTCAATTATATACTGTATATGATGGCGTTCTGAAGCTGTGATCTTTGGGCTCTTCTTTTTTTCTCCTTCACCATCCTACTCACTTTGCTATGGGGAAGTATACGCATGCATCCAATTCCTCACAATTTTTTTTAACTGTTCCAGACATTTGAAACATTTTTATATAGAGTCTCTTAAAGCCATAAAAGAAAACAGTGAGACACTGAACAAAGGCAAATTTGTGTGTATACTGGTTCCCCATGTTGGAGTAATAAGTATCCTATCATTGCCATACACACTTTGCTCTGCCATTAAAAGGCATACAATTCTAAAATGTGTATGGTCAAATCTGATCACAAAATGAGCATCAGTTATCAATCAATTTAATCTTTGCTTTATTTGTCTGATCAAATGTCTTTTTGGAGTGTACATTATTTATTAATCCCAATTTTCTCCCTAATTTATCCTTGGCCAATTCCCACCTACCAGATAGGTCGTACCTATCATAAAGCAGCTACCAAACTGAGGGTGAAGGCTATCACCTGTGGGACTCATGAACCCAGCCAGTCACATACAATATTATTAACAATTATAGCAAGTATACAATTATAGTAAGTATAGCCATAGGGCTATAATAATAATAATAATAATAATAATAATAATAATAAGTAAATTCGATGCCAGTGGCATTGATGGGGGGTGCCTCCATCACCAACAAGTCTAGTGATTCTTGTTACGCATTGGTATGCCAGAAATACCCATAAAATATACTTCAAACAGGAATGAAGACCATCTCATACATTTGACCTTGTTGTGAACTTGACCCTGCTTGTATCAATTTCAGAATCTAATCTGTTCATCAACTGGTTACAATTATAATTCCATATAAATCCTACAAACATTCAGCCACATGTTCTTGAGATATCACACTAAAAATAATCTCGAAACCCCAGACAGATGCACTGGATGCATGGATGGATATACTGAGAGATGGATAACCAAAACTTGTATATAGAAAAAAAAATGGGCCTTGAGTAACATCTCTGTATGACAAACAGGAAGGAAGCTACTGAACAGAACTTACTGCAGACATTTAACCTTGCTGTGACCTTGACCATCTTTCAGTCAATTCCAAAATCTAATCAGTTCATCTGCTGGTTACAATGATAATTCCATTTAAATCCTACAACCAATGTTTCTTCAGCTGTTGTGTTAATAATAATCTCAGACAGATGCAAGGACAACCCAAAACATAGTGCCTCGACCATAAAAATAGCAAACATCACCACGGTCGAGCCAAGGGGTGATTGTCTGAAATATTTTCAACAAACTCCATTTAGTCCTTTCAGCTTCAACCAGATCACAAGATTCCTGGCAACTTGGGCAAAAGGGCTAGGCATCATTTACTTACCATGTTTACATGGACATATTGGGATTTTATAATGTCAAACCAAATAGACTTTTTTGTGGTGGTTAGGAAAGCAAGATTGTACCATATGGGAGTGTGCCTGATTAATAAGAGTGAGGAGTTTATCTTGTGAAATTTCTACTAAGCTGTCAGAGTTGTTGCTATTGTTGGGTTTTAGACTGGGCTGATGAATGGTAGAGCTGAGATTCTAATTTTATTCCATAGTGTTTGTTATGCTTTTATACATAGCTCATCTGTCTGATTGAGCTGTAACTATTTGATGATGCATTGAATGGCAAGGAAATCTTCAAGAAAGGGTTTAGCCAACACTGGAGGTCATTGTTTATAGTTTTTCTTTATAGTTTAATACCTAAATATGTAATATAGTCAGTGCTTAGAGGTAGAGTCTGGTCTGCAGTGTCTGATAACTTTTTGTTGATTGGGAGGATAGTGGATTTGGTCGTTTATATTTTTCGATGATCTTTATAGTCTCTTGTATTGAGGACATAGCATTTTGTAGGAATGCTAAAATATCATCTGCAGAGAGGCTGATGTTATTTTGCATGTTTGATGTCTGGATACTGTTGATACTTACAGTACATCTTGGTGTATAGCTGTAACAAATTTTTCAGTGATGGAAAAGAAGGACAGGGAGAGCAGATCCCTGTCTGGTACCTCGGTGTAGTGTGAAACTTGTGATATTAGTCTGTTAGTAATAACTGTGGCAATAAGTAAAGTGTAGAGAAACTTAATCAATTTAATAAATGATTCTCCAAAGCTTAAATTTATCTAATGTGGGAAATAAGAATTTCCAGTTAATTATGTCAAAGGCCTTCTCTGCATCGAGTTTTAAAATGTAAATATATCAGGTTTTCACATTGTGTCACAACGGAGAGTCAGAAATGGATGCAAATACAGTTTAAGCAGTTTTAATATATAAACTCCATCAAACAAATCCAATACATTAGGCAAGTTCAGTCCAGGCAGGTAAAAGAGTCAGGTGATCAGCAAACAGCATATCATGGAGAAACCAAAAAAAAAAAAACAGGGAACAAAAAGCCAAAAAAAACCAGAATAGCAATACGGGCAGGGGGGAGGCTTGGTAATGACAGAACACAAAGGAAACTGAGCAATTACTTCACAAAGAGTGAGTGAATGTAAAGTTCTTAAATACTGTGGCTGTGATGAAGCTGTGGATTGTATGCATGTGTAAGTGATTAGAATGAAGGGAGAGTGTTCTGGGAATTGTGGTCCATGGCGGCAATATTTGTAGGCTGCAGTGCAGGATGGGAAATGTAGTCTGTAGTTGTCTTCTTTCCGGTATTTCCCTGACAAGGTTAAAGCTGCAGTACTGAACTTTTGCCTCTCTTTTGCTGTCTCTGTTTGAAACATAAAACTGCAAGTTACTTGGAGAGTTCTTTTTTTATATGGGTTGTGCTTCTGCACTGCTCCTCTGTGCGGATGAATCTGATGGTTTGAGGTATACATTTGAGTTGTATATTAGCTCCAATACTGCCAACGGAGGTGGTGGTGGATACAGTTTTCTTGGAGTAGAGGTGAGTTGCTCTCTTATAGCTAGCAGAAAATAAGTGCAATTTAGCACATTGACCATAGCAACAACAAAAAAAGAAACACATAGGTAACTCAATACCAGTGCCCTCCACTAATATTGGCACCCTTGCTAAACATGAACAAAGAAGGCTATGAAAAATTAATTAACATTTTGATCTTTTGTTTTAAAAAATCACAAAAATACTCTGCTTTCATGGATATCAAACAATTACACAGAAACAAACACAGGTTTATCAAAAAATATCTTTGTTAAATATATGTGTGCCACAATTATTGGCACCCCTATGTATTCATATGAGAAAATTTGAAGTACATTCCCATTCATATTTTACCTTATTTTAGTACACCTGAGTGACTAGAAACAGGAAATTGTTCAACCATGACTTCCTGTGTCACAGGGGTATAATTATAAGGTAACAGATAGCCCAAATTCCCTTAGTCATTCATAACAATGGGTAAGACCAAGGAATATAGCTGTGATGTGCGGCAAAAGGTTGTTGAACTTCACAAAATGGGAAATGGCTATAAGAAAATAGCACAAGCATCGAAAATGGCCATTTTCACCACCAGCGCAATAATTAAGAAGTTCCAGTCAACTGGAAATGTTATGAATCAACTTGGAAGAGGATGTGCGTCTGTATTGTCTCAACGCACCGTCAAGAGGATGGTTCAAGTGGCCAAAAAATCTTCACGGATCAAAGCTGGAGAATTTCAGAAGTTAGTTGCATCTTGGGGTCAGAAAGTCTCCAAAACTACAATCCGAAATCACCTACATCCACACAGGTTGTTTGGAAGGGTTTCAAGAAAAAAGCCTCTACTCTAATCCAAAAGCTCAAGCTTCTTCGGTTTGCCAGAAACTACTGGAACTTCAAATGGGATCAGGTTGGATCATGGTCAGATGAAACCAAAATAGAGCTTTTTTGGCAATAAACACCAGAGGTGGTTTTGGTGCACCTAGAGAGAGCCATATGGAAAAGCACCTCATGCCCCACATTAAATATGGTGGTGGCTTCTTAATTTTTTGGGGCTGTTTTTCTGCCACAGGTCCTGGACATTTTGTTAGGATACATGGCATCATGGACTCCTCCATGGAAACCTGATTGTCTCTGCCAGAAAGCTTAAAATGGGCCGTGGTTGGATCTTCCAGCAGGACAACAAAACATACATCAAAATCAACACAAAACTGGTTTACGGACCACAAAATCAAAGTCCTGCCATGGCCATCCCAGTCCCCTGACTTGAACCCCATAGAAAACCTGTGGGGTGAACTGCAGAGGAGAGTCCACCAGCGTTGACCTCAGATTTTGAAGGATCAACAAAAGATCAAAAGGTTAAACAATAAAGACAATTTTTCACAGCCTTCTTTGCTCATATTTACCAAGGGTGCCAATATTAGTGGAGGGAGCTATAAATTGTGGATTGAGTTTTTTTTATTATTATTTAAAACCAACTAGGACTGATTTAAAGTATGCATGCCCTTGCAGAGTAGACAGAGTCAATCACTACTTAAAACCTGGCCAGTTGACCACAAATGATCTCAAACTGATGCCAAATTTAAATTAAACAATATGTCAGCACTATGTTCATTGTCTTTAGATTATTTGGATTAGCTCCCCCTACTTGTGAGACATGATCTGGCAACCCCAATAAAACATTTTTTTTTTTTGTCAAACATTGGTAAAAAAATAAATAATAATGCAAATAGATGTACCTACAACAAGATCTGTGGAATTTTTTATAGAGGAAAAAGCAGGTATCATAACCAGCACTACACAATGAAAGATGTCCAGAGTAAATTTAATCTAAGTTTTACCTATTGTATTTCATGCACTTGATTTTTCAAATCAAGCAAAGCAAGGGCAAGCTATGCCATAAGCCACCCTCATACAATTTGGTTTTTAAAGTGGTTGCCATACTATGTGATTTTACTATGTGAAGTTTTATTTTTAAGTTAGCTGCATTTAGCTAACTCAAATACTGGGGCTGCAGTCAGGTTTTCCCGGACCATGGTATGCTCATCGGGCTGTGAGGGGACAGCGCCGGGTCAGGCTGGACCCATTTCTTTAGCAGGTTGACATGGTATAATTGGGTGTCTGTGTGCTTACCGGGCTGCTGCAGGCAGTAATTCACTGGACCTACCCTCTAGAAAATGGTGTAGGACCCCTGCCAGCGGGCCAGGAATTTGCAGCAGGCATTCGGGAGCAGGATGTCACTGGGTCATTCAAAACCTGGTCACTGGGTTTGAATTCCTGGGGCTGGGCTGGTCGATTGTAGGCCCTCCATTGCTCTCTTTGGGCAGCCTCCATGTGCTCCAGGATGATGGGGGAGACCTGATCGAGCCGCTTCTGCATTTCCTGTATGTAGTCGACCAGGGACAGGAACGGAGAGGGCTGCTCCTCCCATGCTTCGTGGGTGACATCCAGTAGTTCCCGTGGTCGCTGCCTGAAGAGACGTTCAAAAGGGGTGAACCCTGTAGAGGCTTGGGCCATCACCTGGATGGCGATGCGGATGTAGGGCAGGAGGAGGTTCCAGTTTTGCCTGTCTTCATCTACCACCCATCTGAGAATTTGCTTGAGTGTTTGGTTGAACAGTTCCACTAGGCTGTCAGTCTGTGGGTGGTAGACGAAGGTCCGTAGGTGTTTCAACTGCAACAGCCGACACAGATCACCCATTAACTTAGACATAAAAGGCGTACCTTGGTCCGTTAAGATGTCTTTGGGGATCCCCACATGGCTGAACAGGAGCACCAGCTCTCTGGCGATGTTCCAGGAGGTGGCCTTTCGAAGGGGGACTGCCTCTGTGTACCTGCTGGCGTAGTCGGGGATCACAAGGATGTATTTGTGCCCCCGGGCAGACTTTGGGAGCGGCCCTACCAGATCCATACCCACCCTGTGAGGGGGCATGGGCGAGTGGGGCGTGGGCGGTGGGCATCAGGGCACTGTTCATTGACACTGAGGGAACTGTTGGCAGAAGGCCCGAACATCGGCATCCATGCTGGGCCAGAGGAACCGATCCCGCAGGCTTGGCCAGGGTGTTGTGGGCCCCGAGGTGGCCGCTGAGCAGGTGGCTGTGGGCCACCTGGGGTACAACCAGGAGGTCGCAAGGCTGGCCCCGGCATGCCGTCCGATGGTACAGGAGGCCATTGGACACCAGAAAGTAGTTGGCGGGGAGGCGCTGCTCTGGCTCCTGGACCACGCCATCGATCAGATCAGACAGGGTCTGGTCAGTGGCCGTCTTTGGGCAGTTGTGCCAGGAGCACATTTTGTGTTGTGTGTGCGGGCTGCAAGCCTGCCATCACACATGTTAAAAGGCTAATTTGTCATTAGAAAACCCTCGTGAAATAATGATAGCAACCACAAAACACATCTGTGACTGGCCAATAAAAAGGTTAAAATGGGCAAAAGTACACAGGCATTGGACAGAGGATGATCGGGGGGAAAAGTGTTATGGACAGACGTTTGAGGGCTTCAGATCACAGAGATGAACATTTGTAAGGTGGAGAAGAAATGAAAAGATGCTGGGGGGGGGGGGGGTGCATAATGCCATTTGTCAAGCATGTGATGTGGAAATGTCGTGGTCTGGGGTACTGTGGTGGTGGTAGAGTAGGAAAGTTGTACAGGGTAAAAGGAATATTGGACATGGCAGGTTATCCATTCAAGAGCCCAGAACATGCAACTTAGTTACTTATGTCCTTCAACAATTACTGGTCATCCAGGAAATTATTCTAGCTGGGTAATCACATGCCAGCTGTAGATACCTTTGACATAGTCATTTTACTGCTAGCATTAGACCAATCACTACTGTTAATCTACAAAACTTGTTCCCTCTGTGGGGGAGCTGGTTGACACCTAGCACTTAATGGTGTTCCAATACTCATAAGGTTCTGCCTGCCTCACACAACCTTTGGGTAGATGGCGATACAACCTCAGGTCACTAGAAGGGGTCTGAGTGCTTTGTCCATCTTGTGGGCCAGGTTCTAAACAGCACCCCACCACTAAAGTGTCAAATGGAGGAAACCCCAAAGAATTTGTTGCAGGGATCAAAAAAGGGTCTTACTAACAAATGTATGTATTCAGAAGAAGTTCAGCTGTTTTCATCAAATTCTGGAATTGAGGGGACTGAACTGGTTCCTAAAGACCTTCCCTCTAAACATGCAAAGGGTATCAGGTCAAATCTATGCCATACAACCACAGAACTGGTTCATACTGGTGGACCTTAATGATGCCTATTTTCATGTCTCCATCACCCCAAAACATAGACGGATTTTAAACTTTCATGGTTGATGGTTATCTAGGGCTCAAATTACCAGAATTACATATGCAACTAGCAGTTTGTGGCCTGTTGTATTGATTGGTTAATTTATCAATGGATCCATAAAGCTAAATCACATGGGTACATACATTTTGGCATGCCATATTGTGGTTACATCAGACTGTCAGATGGCAGCACTGGAATTACATGTAACTGAGACATCCCTCTGATTTCAGTAAACTCTGCCTCACATACACAAATTCTGCTCAGTTGTAGTGTATAAGTCTGTACACACACATACCTCCACTCTTGGTTAATAATCACACCTTGGTCTTCCACTGCAGCACATAACTAAACGGCCACTCAGACTTACCACATAATCAGAATGCGTACTTATAGCTGCCTATGGCCATAGCAGAAGAATGTCTGTCTTGTCAGAATTAAGTAGGGGGAAGGTATCCAGTGTCTAATGTCCTTTACACATTTCTCAAAATTATTAGGCTGTGGTCTATCACCTGGCTTTGCTAAAACATACAGCTGTGTGTCATCAGCACAGCAGTGGGAACTAGTACCATGTTTACAGATAATTGTACTGAGATGTAGCATATGGGGGAACAAAATATTCTAGTCTGTTTAGAAAAATATTGCCATCTATGGTATCAAAAGCTGGACCAACACAAACAAGGAGACACAACTCTTATCCAACTGTTTCAGTACTGTGATAAGGCCTAAACCCTTACTGAAAGATGTGTGTGATTTCAATGCAAGTATAAGCTTAGCTGCTGATCTAGAACCTTTTCTAGGATCTCGGTGATGAAAGGGAGGTTTGATATTGGTGTATAGTTTGACAGCTGACGCAGGTCAGACTGGTTTAAAAGATTTAGGTTCATAACCAATGGTAAAGGAGGAATTTATTATTTTTAACAGTGGAGAGAAAGGTGTCAAAGAATCCACTAGTCAAATAATTGTATATAAACACAGAAGCCAAAACTATACAGCACCAGGAAGAAATCCCCAAAAAATGTCCACAGTTGAGAGACCTAGAGAAGTAGCACTCATAAAGTCTTTGTAGACCATGGTTTCAGCAGTCAAATGAAACTGTTGACAGAGGCAGGACACACACTTTCTCTTCTGTTCTGTTCCATAGTCTGTTCTTTTGTTCTCTGTTGTCTTGTTTAAATGCAGACACTGACAAGTTTGCAGGGCTCTACAGTGCGACCATTTCACTCGCATTTGCGACTGAAAAGTACTTTGTGCGACTGTGAAAAAATATATAGTCGCACATGTGCGAGTGACCTGTTCAGAGTTGTATAATACACTTGGAATAAAAACTACAACTCCAAAATGCATCTACACCGTGCAACTCAAGTTACTAATACACTGCTTTTCATCACCTCAGTCAAATGAACAGGTGTGTAAATACGAAGCCTTTATGATGACAAGAGTAACACTGTACATCATCTGCTTCTCTCAACTTGCCAATCTCTTAAGTCTTTTATTGATCACGCAGAATGACCTGAACCTGCAACTGTGACATGCTCGTGTAGACAGAGCGGCGTCGGGTGCCAGTAAATTAATAATAATGATAACGCTACAAGGTGGAGTTTTAATTCAAACTTCTTTATTAAATAATTCCTCACCAATCATAATCAAGAGTAGCAACTGTTCAGTCTGCAAACATACAGTATGTTGCTGCTCTCCCTTCACCAACTCTAATAGACAGCACATTCACGTCATTTAAGCTCACGGTTGCCAGATATCATTAGAAAAGTCAACTCCTGTTTCCATATTTTGATTTAATTCCCCCCCAAAACACAACATTATCAGCAGACATGGCAACACTGTACTGGGGGAACCCATCTAAAAGGAACAACTGATAAACAAACAAAAAAAAAGCTTATAAAATGTTAAGACAGAAAATGTGCTTTATCATTTTATATATATATAAAAAAATGGATATTATAATAACTTCATAAAATATAAATAAAAGGAGAAATGAAATGATGTATTCTTTAAGATATTTAAAAATAAATATTTTTGCTTGTTTATTTATCAATTAACCAACAGTATTTCTCATTGCTATTATTTTAATTCAATTAACAGTGACCATGAGCACAGAGCTTACATTTAACTGTTTATGACAGACCTCCTGATTAAAGTTTAAACAAAAAATTTGGCATCTGGATCAGTATCGGTCGTAAAAATCCTGATCGGTGCATCCATAATGAACACCATTACACTAAAGCACTTTGCATCTGGTGGGTAAATGAACTCACCCAATCACATATGAGGACTGGGATATGCTGCTTTATCTTGAACAGACAGACTTTCAAGGAGAGGTGTGATTTACAGTTCTCCATGTAGTCTGAGATTCAGGATTTTCCATTATTTTAATCAGAACTGAAGTAACGAGTAACTTGCTACTTGAGTAGTCTTCTTATTGGCTACTTTAGTACTCTTAGTGAAGTAATTATTATCATTAGTACTTTTACTGTTACTTGAGTAATTATTTTTATGAGCAGTTTTATAAGCAGCTACTCTACCCACCTCTGGACAGCTGTATGATAATTACTTTTGAATTTTTTTTGTATTGTTGTATATTTCCTGTTCTTTATTGATTTTTTTTAAAGCAACTGCGTCTTTTTGGTAGTTATTTCCAGCATGTACTGTGTAATAGGTACAAGAGTAGGCATGATAGGCTGTCGTCTGGCCAGCAGCCGATCACTGATACCTAGATTGCATTTTCACAAAGTTGGCACTTCTTTCACCACGTTCCTATGAGAGTGACAGGGCATCAAGGATTTTGCAGGCAACCTGTTTAACTAACTTGACTTGTACAAAAAAAGAACTCTCCAAGTAACTTGTACTTCGGTTTGATCTTAAATTAGCCTGTCCAGACATGCCAGGGCTCTTAGGCTACTTCCACATATGTATTATTTGTGTGGCAATCTGCCAAAACCCATTGGAAGTCTCTATGATTTAATTCTGGGAAATAGCCAAAATAATAATAATAATAATAATAATAATAATAACTGAGGTTTGAACAAAATTTAATTGCCTTGGCTTTCTGGCTGTAAAGATCATGTTGGGTAAAATGGACATGAGCATAATCGATTCAGTTTATCTTTGATGCCCCTGGGCTGCCACATAATCATCAAAACAGAGAAGAATGTTTACACACTCTGGAACATATTCAGAGTAAGAAGAAAACAGTACTTAAAAGATAGCCTACTGAATTTCCTCAGCAAATCAGTTCTGAAATGGCAGACAAACCCCAAATATGACAGGCTTACGCTAATGTGAATAATCTGATTTTTACTGTGTCTACTGAACTGAAATCAGATTAGATTAACAACAATAGCACCACAATTGCATTATTTTTAAGCATTGTCACTCATATAATTGAACATGAAAATCATTCTGGCCAATTTGGTGCTCTATTCTTGTTCCAATGCTGCTTGTCGAGTCTGAATACTTGAATACACACTGAATACATGTTTATCAAGCTTATCTTACAGGAATTTAGTATGTATTTGCGGTGGCCATCTGGCTTGCTGTAATGCTCTGAAGACCATGTATTTGCACAGTATTGAGGGTTCAAATGAAGGAAGATTTTAAAACCAATTTCATAATAAAAATCTAGATTAGTAAAGAAGAAGAAGAAGAAAAAGGGGGAAAAGATGATGAAGAAGAAAAATTGTATCTCTTATCTTAGCTCATAAAATGGCCCATATTCTCTGAGTCTGTAAGAAGCAGAATTTCTAAAGGTATTTTCTCTT
Source organism: Ictalurus furcatus (assembly GCF_023375685.1). Taxonomy (NCBI): domain Eukaryota; kingdom Metazoa; phylum Chordata; class Actinopteri; order Siluriformes; family Ictaluridae; genus Ictalurus; species Ictalurus furcatus. Next base: position 11,676,193 of record NC_071259.1, read on the forward strand.
TGCTAGCGTTTATCTCTGGTTTGTGAGTGGAGGCCACTCCTTGTCACTCTCCTCTTGAATTTTTGACTTTTAATTGACTTCTGGCATATGTCTTCCTCTTCTTCCATAGTATCAAAAGAACTGATTGAAGTATAATTCAGCTAATCTTGCAGTGAGTCTATCTGTTCTGTCTGCATTTGTGAGGGATTCTCCTTGAGGGTCTTAAGGGATAGATGCATTTTATGCTTGCTCAAGTTATTTATGTTAATGACTTGTTCCAAGTCATGTCACTCTCATTGGACACTTGTGAGGTGCTACTTTTCTTCTTAATTTCAAAAATGTCAATGAAGCAACAGACCAATGAACACCTTGTTATTAGATGAGTTTCTAGGAGTAGATGATGACACTGGATCATATGTCCCATAATCAAGGCTCCATTGGCTTGATCTGAAGCTGTGAGATGGTTGCATTTTTAAAGTAGTTCTGCATTATTTGTGAAGCTTTGATGACCTTATTGGTCATATGAGATGGAGGAAGGAATTGGATGATTTTTGGATGGGGAAGTGGGGGGGGGCTATTCTGAGAAACAGAATAGTGGACAGCCTTTTTACTAAGTAGAGGTGCTAGGACAAGTTGCTGCTTCCTTGCTGCCTTGCATTTGTTGGCTCTTCAGCAAACAAGCAACATTTTTCTTCTTTAGCTAATAATTTTCTGCTTCTGACTTGCCAACCTTACTTTTGCAGCCTTGAGGCTCACATTTGCAATTCTCAGCTTTTGATTGCTCAAACAGTTTATGTAGTTTTCGAACCTGGCATGACTGCTTCTAAAATGCATAGTTTTGGTTGTGCAACCCAGACTGGGCAAATTTAAAGGCCGTGACCTTGGCTTTGCTACAAGACAACAATTTAGTCAGTCTGCTAGCATGAAGGAGTGTCAGACAGGATACAGGGAGCTGAAAGGGGTTGAAACTTCTGGGTCCTTAGGATGGTGTGTACATTAATCTTTGATTCTCTCCACCATCATGCACCACACACCACCGTGACTTATCTCTGAAAAATTATCAACCTTATAAAATTGAATCCTGCACTATAATGGCATCATAAAAAGCAAAATGACATATATTTACATCAACACACTTTGTAGGCTCCCGGCTACCTTAGTTCTCTTTCTTGGTCTTCTTGGACATGAACATGTGGATTTCAACCTCCAGCTCCCTCAATCCATTCCTCTGTAATGCTACATACAGTAACAACGCTTTATTATTCTGTACCTCCTCTAGCTCTTGGGTTGAGGAAAGGGGAAATGGTGGTGGGATAGTGGTGGTAACAGACAGTTACACAGACAAATATAAGTCACAATGTGCCTATAATTTTCTAGGTAGTTCTAAGTAACTGCCACTGCTTTAACATTAAGAAAATCAAATCCAATTTCAAATTAGACAAATTCATGTTTGGACTTTTCTCTCTAAGGGTTCAGTTACTGTTCATGCTCTCAATCATGTTGTTCATGAAATCAAAGTTACTCACTGATGCCCCTTAGCCACTCCAATATGATACCAAGGTCATTTTCCTTGGAAGGCTTGACTGGAATATTGTGCTGAGCATTTCACTGTGTTTCTTCCCCTCCACTCTGTCATATGAAAACGTTGTTTCATCTTCATTGATCTTTTCCTCTGTCTCAGTGGCAGGATTTGAGTGAAGGACAGACTAATTTACACTGTAATTGACAGACTGAATCACCAGCTCCTTACAGAAAGGTATTATAGAGGAAATGTTTTTTCATTTAAAAGGGTTCTGAGGTTTCGATATCACAAATAGAATAATCAAAGACTAAGTCCATCCATCCATTTGTTGTACCACTTATACTACCCAGGGTCACAGGGAGCCTGAAGCCTATCCCAAGGGACTCCCTGGATGAGGTGCCAACCCATCGCAGGGCACAATCGTTCGCACCCATCCACACACCCATTCACACCCTATAGACAATTTGGAAATACCAATCGTCTACAATGTATGGGGGAGAACCTGGAGTACTGAGAGTAAACCCCTGACGCATGTGCAACAAGCAAGCTCCATGCACACAGGGTGGAGGCGGGAATCCAACCCCTAACCCCGGAGGTGCGAGGCAAACATGCTAACCTCTAAGCCACCATGCCCCCCAAAGACTAAATCAGCTTGTTATATTTATTTTTTGGGGGAAAAGGGTATTAGAGTTGTCTAAGTCAAATTAATTCAGGTTCTTATGTCAGCACTTGTATTAGATTAAATAGTAAATATGACCATTACCCTTTTTCTACGATTCAGTAGTGTAGAGTGGGCCATTTCTTTTTTTGAATACTATATGATATCCACAACCCCAATTCCGAAGTTGGGACAGTATGGAAAATGCTAATAAAAACAAAGAGGAATGATTTGTAAATGTTCTTTAACTTGTATTTAAACAAAAAGCGTATAAAGACAAGGTATTTGATGTTTTACCTAATCAACTTCATAGATTTTTTGAAGATAAACTAATAGAACTAATTATGAAGTGCAAAATAAGGCAACGAAGGCAGCTGAAGAAATGCATAATGGATGAATGTGGGAAAATTCCACTTAACCTACTGGTGTTTTCAGTGCCCAAATGCTTAATAAGTGTTGTTAAAAGAAAAGGTGATGTTACACAGTGGTAAACAGTTGACTGTCTCAAATATTTTGGAGTGTGTTGGAGTCGTCAGATTTGAAATAAGTGTATATTTTCAAAAATAAACTAAATTCACAAAGTAAAACATCAAAAAATGTGTTTTCAGTATAGTACACGGTGACCTGAATTTTCAAATGACTCTTTTTGTTCATTTGTTTTTTGTATTTTCCATACTGCCCCAACTTTTTTGGAATTGGGGTTGTATCTTATAGCAATATCATAATGATAGTAATATCATTACTATTAATATAAATTAATAGTAATATCTATGAATTAATGTTTTTCAGGTTAAATAGGGTTTTTTTTTTGTAAAAACCATCTCAAATGAAAACAACCAGGTATCTCTGACTACTGGTACTGAGAAACCAGAATCTTAAGATTAATTATGTTCTGAAATTGACCAACACAGAAAAATAATTTTTAGGCTATTTAACCAGTTTTATCCCAAACTTAATCAGAACAGAAGGCCATATCATGTTGTACAGAGCAGTAGTACAAATATTCAGTTATTTATTTATTTATTTATTTTTAATCCTGATTGGTCCATTGCAGGGCAGAAGCACAAATCATTAAAAAAAAAACAATTAAAGGAAACGGCTTTTTAAACATTTATTTTTAAAAATTATTATTATTATTTTACTTCTAGCTCTTTAAATGCGTCCCTCTGCAATGGTATAGGTTTATGATTGGCTGGATACTGAAGATGAATGAAATGAATAAGCACTCTTTGTACTGTTGTTTTTATGGTTAAAACCAATCCTTGAATTGAATGTCTTTTAAAAAAAATCTATTTAATTGGAATGTTGGTTAAAAATTATTCAGAATGAAAGTATGAAGTAATAAACAAGAGCCTAAATGACACAGAGATGCAAGATGATTATGTTACAAATTAGTTTCATAGCTCAGAATTACATTCGCTGTAAAATCTGATTTATAGTTAAATAGAGAAATACTTCAGTGCTGTGTTTAACTTTTACGCTTTTCATAAACTTCCTAAGTCGTTTTAATTGTAACCCTGAAACGATAGAGGTCATGTATTTGCTGGTGTCCTGCTGGCGGCGACAATCTCAGCTGCTCTGCTCTCCAGCGCCGTAGCACAACACGAGAAAGGACAAAGAAGAGAAAGGGGCGGGACGCGTGACGAAATACGTGGTCAGGGGTGAAAGTTGATTGGAGCGCGTTTCGTTGTCTTTGTACCAGGAGAGTGGAGTCTGATCACGCAATTGTGTGTCTTCCCTCTTCCCCGAATCCTCTCTAAATTCCCTCCCGAACCTTTCCCCTTTTTACCCTATAAACCCTACCCCTCCCCTGAACTCATCGCCAGGGTTGGAACAGGTATGACAACATCCATTTGTGTTTCATTTATTTATTATAAATCGTTGTGTGTGTTTTTTTTTTATATATAGAACTACGGAAAGACCAATGAAGATCATCGGGCACAGTGCGTATGTTCACTAGGCCTCTGCGGATGCGAGCTAACCTTGCTAGCAGGCTAAAACTCGTTTTGTTCAAATATACATCCCACCCGAGGTTTTCGTAGTTGTTTTTTTCGAGATTTATAATGCATTTTGGTTTTAACTTATGTTTTACTTGACTTTTTGTAATGTGGTTAGTCTAGTTTGAGACAACTAGCTGTGTGTGTTAGCTAGCGGTGTGGTTGCTAAGCTAAAGATGTGCTTATGACAGCTAAAGGTTCGCTAGCTGAGCGCACTGCTCAAATTGCTATCGCGATATAGAGAAGTCGTATTTAACCAAATTCGTGTGTGTGTGAATTACTTCAGTAACATTTCGATTTCCGCACATTCCCAACAGATGGTTAGCGGACAGCTAGCAGTGTCGGGGTATTATTGCTGCTTGTGTACGTCTTTACGTTATGACGTATTGTTGCCATTTTGCGCCATGCGAGATGGCCGCGCTAATGAGGGACTCCACACGTTTCTTTCGGCCTTTTCCTTTCGCTTCATATTCTACATGGATACCTAGCTGTCTGTTTTCAGCTTATTCATTTTGTTGGGGTTCCCCCCTCCATACAGGTAACTAGACACCCGAGTATCTGTGAGCCTAGTTTATCACAAGTAAGTTGCGTTTGTGAGGACGCAACGTCCATCACGCCTCAGCTAGCTAGCCACATGCGCGTGGTTGTTTATATAGCATTCAGCACAAACAAAAAGGTCTGCGTCACGTGCCTTTTTTACACCAAATTAAAGGAAATTCTCACCTCAGTTAACGCATTAGTGCACCCCTCGTTTCAATAATCATTTGCCATGCCCTTGCCGACTTCCCCTCACAACTCACACGGTAGTAACACATACGACACAAGTGGCTACTAAAGCCTCTTTTCCACGGCACGGTTCAGCTCGCTTTACTTTTGAGCTTGCTTTTCCACGGCAGTTTAGTGCCGCCTTCACGCAGTAATGTTGTATTATCGAAGCCCTGTACAAATACACGGTCAGGCCGTTTTCCAAACGCCTTTCTTATTCACTGAACAAGGACCCTATTAAGGGTGTAAAATAACGGCGTTCTAGACCCTACATAGTGCTCCATAAGACTAAGTTAGATTCAGCCGCGACAGGAGTGACTTTGATAAACGCCTGTTTGGAAATCAAGCGAGATGTAAAAATTAAGACGGAAACCATTGTTGTAATTTGATCTGTAATGAGAGGAATGATATATAATTTTCAATTAATTAGGTATTACCATATGCAAAGTATGTATTAAATGACATATTTATTCAGGCTCAATACCGAACCACTCGGTAAGAATTCCCTACTCCGTCTGTGCTTGGCTCATGTTTAGTCTCGGCTTACTCAGAACCTCGACTGAGGTGGTATTAAAAAAGTACCAGGTACTATCCACAGTGGAAAGCCCCCAAAAAGCAAGTCGAGCTGTACCGTGCAGTGGAAAAGTGCCATTACTGAACAAGGGAATGGGGATAATTTTTTTTTTTTTTATTATTTTTAAAGAGGTGGCGGTGCAGTAAGGAGAGCAGATTTTATGATTGGAACTCACTTGCCCTATGTAGTAAACGTAGACATGCACAAAGTGATTTGTGCAGTGAATTGACTTGAAGCAGTATAGAATTGATCACCAGGCTGTGAGAATCCCGGTAGCGAGTCCTTGAGCAAGATCTTTAAAGATGCGAATGTACTTCATTACGCGGACGTGTGTTCGTGCGTTGTTGACATTCGCTTGTGTGTTTTAGGTACATCTGGAGGATTCAAAGCAGCGTCCTCTAGATGGCGGTTCAGAGCCAAAATCAGACCATCTAGTTTCTAAGTCAAACTGTAATGTTTTTCAATTTCATGCGTATCAGCGTTAAGCAGATTGACAAGCTCCGTTTCTCTTGAAAACTTTCAGCCGTCTGCATGATTGTCGTCATGAACTGCACCTTGAATCTAAAACCCTCACCATAGCTTGAACACTAATCTAGAAAATCCGTCAAATCCTGACGGAAAGATCTTATTTGAGTCGAATACCACCACTAAAGCCTCTTAGGTTTTTTTTTATGTGTATACTAGCGTATGTGCACAGTCGTACGCATAGTCTTTCAAAGTGTACTCGATTTGACATGTACGCATTCACAGGCGGTCGACGCATGCGCGTTATGACCACTTGCACTACCCCTCCTGGCCTACAAGAGTCAGTACAGAGCAGTAAAGCAGGTCTTTTTGTGTGAAAAAGACGATTCTTGCCACGATTAGCACCCATATACAAATCCTTATACACTTTAAGGCTAGGATTATACAAACACGGGTACTTTTTAACCTGCACTCATTTCTGTTTATTCAGTTTTTTTCTTCAACTACTTTGACAATCAGCGGTGCTTGTTCACTGTTGCCGTCTTGTGGAACAACTAAATAGTGCAAAAGAATTAAATGCACGATTATAATAGTGCGGCACGCGTTCTCTGCTGATGATAAAATTTGCATCATGCGTACTGTATGCTGTTCCTAGCATGTGTGTAAAAAGTGAAGCATACTTCCTACTTAAGCTGTAATTATGAGTGGGGAAACTCTGGGGTTTTCTTTGAGTTCCAAGTTGGCGCCATGTTAAAAACATGGTGAACTCAATGGGTACAGCATCTGTAGTTGACGATAAATTTGTTGAAACATAATTGGCTGCACAAAATGATAGCATTGCACAATTACAATATGATGTATGTAATGATGGTTTACAGTAGCTTTATAAGTTGATTAAAAATATTTATTAAAAAAAAGCTAATCACACCTGATGTGCATTCTTTGTGCTTAATTTTCTAGAAGTAGTGTTTAAAAAAAAAAACGCTGTATTTTTTGTAGTTAATTAAGAGAAGGTAAACCGCCATCTTGCTCTGACCAGAGTGACTCAAATGCACCTGACGTCGTAATTACGACTTCCCAACTCGTGAATGCAAACTCCCCAGATGGACTTGAATTCTCAGTAATACTCAGACTTTTCGGTAAATTTGAGGTTTTTCATATTCAAACTTTTACTTGTAATATGAAAACTGTTATTGTTAGTATTCAATAACGGTCTAGTGTAGTACACAAGTATGCCATTTGAGACGTAGCATTAGTTTGTTTATGCAGTTGGGGACCAAGTGTTTGCATTGGTGTTGCACTATATGGAAGCATCACGTTAATTTCTGAGGACATGCAGAAGTGTAGTGCCAAATGACCACAGGATACTTGGGGCAGCCATCTTGTGTATGTGAAGTTAACAGTAAATATATCAGCCTTAACCCTCCACCGGTGGGCTCAACTTTAAGTCGCTTTGGAGGGAAATGTCTACCAAATTAATGAACATACTTCAGCATCATGTAAGATTAGTTTTCTCGTTAAACTGAAAAAAACTAGGCTCGTTTGACTGAGCTAATCATCTGCGTAAACAAACCTTCTAATACCCTGCGTTGTTAAAGAATGAGCATAATGTACATTCAGGTTTTATTACATTTTTAACAAAACTGTTTTATACTCATAAACAATTTTTTGTCCACTCTTGTTTCACTTTTGGTTTGATTTCAGGTTTCAGGGTGGCACAGTGGTGCAGCAGATAGCATTGTTACCTCATAGCTCCGGGGTCTGGGGTTTGATCCCAAGCTCAGTTTACTGTCTGTGGAGAGTTTCACGTGTTCTTCCTGTCTTCATGTAGGTTTCTTCCAGTCCTCCAATTTCTTCCCACTTTCCTAAAACAAGCGCATAGGAAGATTGGCTATTCTAAATTGCCCCTAGGTGTCAATGTGGTGCTCTGCAATAGACTGGAATCCCATCAGGGGTGAATGCTCCCACTTCGCACCCAGTGATCCTGGGGTTAGCTCCAGACTCACATGACCCCGAACAAGATAAAGTGGTTACTGGAAATGAATGAATGATTAATGGCCAGTCTGTGTTTCTAAGTTTCACGATCTGCATTCAGTCTACGTTTCTGTTGACTAATTCTCTCATCTAGCAAAGTTTATGTGATAAAGTAATGGATCGGCCCTTATGGCGTGTCAGTGATTCCCTCAAGGGAAAATGACTCAAGCAAGTCAACAAGTAGCCTACAATGCAGCTGCATAAACAAATCTAGCACTTATGAGGCACTTGGGCTGTAGCAGTCATTTAAATTTAATCTGCCTTTGGGTGGACTGTTTTTTCTCCCTTTTTTTTTTTTATCAAGACCTCCAGATTAATTTAAAAAAGATCTCCAAATTGTCAGTCATTCTGTTAGTTTCAGGTGCCGGTTAAGACCTTTTTTTTCATGGCATGTACTTGATGCAGCAAATAAACACTTTAGATACTCCTTTGGTCAATACATCATGCAGGTAGGGTTTTTTTTTTATTTGTTTGGTTTTTTGGGACCTGTCAGACTTTGTCCCTAACTTTACGACCAAGGAAACCAGCAATACTAATGGCTGGTTAATTCATTTATTGTGGCAATGTTAATATTCTTAGCAACTCTAAGGCACTTGTTTTGAGTGTGTTGGTGCATGCAGAAATGACTCACTGCACTCATTCATTTAATACAGTTAATTATTGTTTAGTAATTTGGAGTTTATCATTCAGTACATCACATTAAACATTTGATTGACTTAGTTTTTTTTCCCTCAGAAGTCGACATTTGAATTTTATAACTTGTTTCTCCACTCTTTTCTTCTATAGACTTAAACTGTACTGGTCTTAACCCCTTGAGAAACCTTTTCTATTATTCAGTCAACACTGGAAGAAATTTTTAACAAAGTCAAACCTAATGCAATTTTAGAGTTTTTAAGAAAAATAGATTTTAAGAACGTTATATAGAGTCCCTTAGACACGGCGTTAAAACACAAGCAAACGATCTTCTGTAGACTCACCGTGCAAATGCTGCAGAGACAACACAACTGTTCATGAGTCAAATTGCATTTAGAAGCAAATAGATATTGCAATTTTAATAAAATTTTTGTGCAGCCCAGCTGTCATACAGAGGCTTGCTATTTTTCCTCTATCTGGATGTTCGTGTATATGCAGCAAATGTTGAATAACCGTTTAGGTGCGCTGAATGACGATAAGATACAGAGAAATCTTTAAATCCAGTTAGTCTTTTTAAGATATTTTTTAAATTTAATATTAATTAAAGATACGGGAGGAAGCTGTTTAAATGAACATATGAATAGCAGTAACTGCTGATGTCGTATTAAGATTAGATTTTATTAGTGTGAACCTGCTTATTGATGAGTCTTTGAGAAAAGGCTGTTAGCGGCCTCAGCTGTTCCATGGGTGCAGGGGCTGTCCCTGTGTACTGCAAGACGTTTTATAACAAAATCGTGCTTTGTGACATGAATTAGTTCTTTATTTGGGGATAAAATGTTGTTCAGGCCAATAAAGTGTTTTGTTTGTTTTTGTTTTTTATTTCTCTTCTTCTTTTCTCTCTGAACTGACTGAATAAACTTTGTAGCTGCAGTTTTTATTTATCAGCTGTTTTATTGTCCTTCCAGGAAGGGGCGAGTTCGTGATGTTTGTGTCTCTGCTTGTAAATTATGTCATTGAAGACTGTTAACACATGCCAGAGGTAAAGTCATTAATGAACAAGGACATGCAGTGTAATCGATGTAGAGTGCCACTCTTTACAAAGCACCCCTGGTGCTTCTTTCGGCTTGTGATCGTCACAAACTAGATAAGGTAGAGGAGGCCAAATGAAAAATTTCTAGATTGCAACCTTTTCCCATTCAGGTGGGAAAGTTGTTGTGCTTAAAATGAAATGTCTGTAACTGGCCCTTTTTTGCAGGTGGTTTATGACAAAAACAATTAATTGCGTTTTAATTATGCACATGCGACCCACACCCATGGTCTGGATTTTGTGAAACATCCTTCAGGTTCTGGTCCATGTTGACATGATTGCATCAGCAGATTCTTCATCTGTGAATCACCAATTCTGCCTCATCCCAAAAGTGCCTTAATGGTTCCGAGCTTGTGATTGGGGAGGCCATTGAAGTATACTGACCTCAAGTTCAAGATGGCTGTTGTGTTTTGTGTTCTGGCTGGAAGTAGCTGTTATAAAATTTGTGAAATATAGGGATGCACATGGTCAGCAGTGACACAAAGATAGACTGTGGCATTCAGATGATGCACTTCTGGTATTAATGAGCCCATTGTGTGCCGAGAAAACATTCCCCGCACTAAAGCCACTTTTCCACGGCACGGTACGGCTCGACTCGGCTTGTGTTACTTTTGAGCTTGCTTTTCCACTGCAGTTTTGTGCCGCCTCAATGTGGGTGCCATCTTCCACTCGCCTTCACGCAGGAATAATGTTGTATTATCGAAGCCCTGTACAAATACACGGTCAGGCCGTATTCCAAAGCCTGTCCTGTTCACTGAACAAGCACCCTATTAAGTGTGTAAAATACCGGCGTTTTAGACCCTACATAGTGCTCCATATGACTAAGTTAGATTCAGTCGTGACAGGAGTGACTTCAATAAACACCTGTTTGGAAATCGGTAATAAGCGAGATGTAAAAATCGAAGACAAACCTTTTGTTGTAATTTTATCTGTAATGAGAGAAATGATGCTTAATTTTCAATTAATAGGATATTGCCATACACAAAGTATGTATTAAATGACACATTTATTCAGGCTTAATACAGAACTACTCGGTAAGAATTCCCTACTCCCTCAGTGCTTGGTTCACGTTTAGTATCGGCTCAGCTCGCTCTGAGCCGGCTGAGGTGGCACTAAAAAAGTAACGGGTACTATCCACAGTGGAAAGCCCCCAAAAAGCGAGCAGAGTCAAGCCGTACTGTGCAGTGGAAAAGCGCCATAATACACCAGCAGCAGCCTGAACTGTAGACTCAAGGCAGGTTGGCTCCATGGATTCATGCTGTCGATGCCAGAGTCTGACCCCACCATCTGCATGTCGTGTGACATTTTTCCAATCTTGAGCTGTCCTGTTTCGGGGAATCTGTCCCCACTGTAGTCTCAGATTGCCGTTTTTGGCTGGCAGGAGATGATTTTGATGTTGCTTTAGCACATCTGCCTCAAGGTTCAGTGTGTTGTACAGTCCGAGATTTTTTTTTTATTTTTTCCCCCTTCGCTTGGTAGACTTGATTGATGATAGTATCAGAAATTGTCGATAGATTCCTGATACTATTGTGATGGCTATCAAATTAGATGATTGAAATGTCTGCTAGAAAACAATGTCTACAGCTTTAAGATCAACAAACACAGACTTCAGCTGTATCTAGTAATGTTTTTTGTTGTTGTTGTTTTGCCTATGCTGTAGTCCTTTACTAACCTTAATAGCCTATTTTGTCCAATTTCAGAGCAGAGCAACAAAATATTTTTTCTATAATCTATCTGATCTTATCTGCTGTTAATACCTTCTCTCACAAACATGAATGGGGTTTAAATTATGAAACAGCTACTCTACCATACAGGAATCCAATAAGCATCTCTGCTACTGTTCAACATGGATCACTTACTTAGTTTATATAATTTATAATTCCATTTTATAACGAGATTAGTTACAGATAACTTGTCAGGTTTATTTTCAGCCCTGACTTCAGTTTTGCAGCGTTCCAGACCTTGTTAATGAGTAAGTCGAAACAAACTCCCAGTATTTTTATTTTGCTGTAATGACATAACATGTACATGACACTGCTAGGATTTTCTTGTTAGCAGTGTTGACACCTCTATTTAGATTTTCACAATGATGTCTGCATATTTTGTAGGATCCTGTTTACAATAGGAATGTGTGTTATCTGGCTATCCATAACAGTTCAAGCTACAGAATGTATGTTTTGGAATTTTGCCCATTCTGGTAGAAAAATGCTGTCGAAAGTTGCTTGTTGAACAGCACTTTATAATGTGGGGGGGGTAGTCTTCTTTTTCTTCTTCTCCTAAAGTCGCCCAATAGTAGCGAGCCAGACAACTAATGCTAATGTGTTGCTAACACACAAGACCTTGTTGGTGGAGAAAGCCTTCTTTGTTATGATCAGTCGGCATGAATTTGAAGGGAAAATGCTTCTCTGTTATGATTGCTACGTCTTTGTGTTAAGCTGTACTGGAAAGTTGCAGCCATGTCTTTAGCTGCACTTTCTTACGCGGACATATCTGAGCTGGCATATGATGCGTGCGCATTCGAATTTCCTGCCAAGTCGAACCTGACAGCTCTGACTGAGAAATTACTATTACAAGATTTTCAAGACTCTGTTAACTGCTGGGAGATGGGGACAAGCCTGTTTAATATGGAGTCATCAAATATTATTACCCACTGCAGCTAATTGCTGCTCCCGCGCTAGTACCATGCACACGTTTTGTTTGACACATGCGATTCAGAGAAATGTACAGAAATAAAGATGCACAGCAAAAGCTTTTCTTGAATAAACAGTGGACATTTCAGCCAGTTGTCCTATTTCACTGAGTCCCAGTATGTTTAATATAGGCTATATTTATACGGATGTATCAGATATGATGTGATGTACAAGACCACTCCTTGGTCCCACTGAACTTCTCTTTGAAACGTGAAGTATCGATTAATAATACTTGTGCAGCGTTGTGCCTATTCTTTTGCCTTAAATAGAAATCTCTTTTTCAGCTTGCACAAGTTCCCAGTCCTGAAGATTGTGTGTATGTCTGACAGGTTCAACAGTGGTGACCAAAGAGCATACAGTAGAACCAGGTATATCTCCAAAGCACAGGGATGGACTCCAGCGTGATTGAAGGTGGACTCAATGTCACTCTCACCATCAGGCTGCTTATGCATGGTAAAGAGGTTGGAAGCATTATTGGAAAGGTTAGTTCTCCCGCACTTTGAAGAAAAGAAACCAGTGAAAAACCTTTGTTTTGTTTGGTGTACAGATTGAATGCTCAAGACAGCAGGAATGAAAAAGCTATGTGGCTAGTAAAATTAGCTTGTAACAGGCTTTTGTGATGGGTTTTTTTTTTGTTTTTTTTAATTATAATTATCTCTGCTCATGATTTTCCATTTTAAAAAATCCATGATAAATGGTTTCATTGTCCAGAACCAACAACCTTAAGTGAAATGGAAAAGCAAGCATTTCCACCATTTCAGATTTAA